>NC_079449.1:36843522-36926022 GCF_903798145.1 Danio aesculapii
TCTGCTGTGTGGAAATTGAGTCCTTTCTGATAAGAGTGGAATAATCACACTGATGATTTCTCTATTCTGTTTATTTTGACCTTCTCTATTCTGATGATAATAAAGTAACACTCATCTGTGTCCCTTTACAGGGATAATAATTTAAATTTAAATCTAGTAAATCATTTATTATCATCATTTTGGTTATGAATCGTGCAGGCAGGCAAAGCAACATGAGAGGTGGATCTTGGTGCAGTTTTAATGTTTAATATAATCCTTACACAAAGAAAGGAGCAGGGCTGAAGACCAGAAAACACAAGCAAGAGAAAGATACGCACATACACGTCTATGATCAACAAATAAGAGCTGCTTAAATACACAGAGATTAGTAAGTAAGCAAGGGGGTGAAGAGTAACTGGGCCAACTGACAAGGGTAACATGGGGATAAACTGTGGTGAAACATAGAGAGAGCACAGGGAACACACAACAGTACAAGACAAGACAACCAGATCAATCCGACTATAAATGAATCTAATGGTCTGATATAAAGGTCAAGCTGAACTGCTGCACACTGACAGTCTGCAGAACAGGAAGTGGAACAGGGGTGATGAGCTTACACTCTTAATTAATCAGACATTAATTAGACTATTAATTACACATTCTGCAGCTTGGAGCCTCGTCCTAAGCATTTGCAAGCCCTTTTTTATCTAAATTGCATAATTGATGTAAATTCCTATCAAACAAATGACAACAATAATCTAACATTTTGTCAGCTAATTAATTGCAAAGTTTCTCACATGCATTAGTGTAGACTTCATAGTTTAACGTTTGCAGCTTCACTTCATTGCCTCTAAGAGTCGCCTCTACACAAGAAATTTGCATTCACCACTCATGAAGTTAGAGTGGGGGACACCATACTCATGTTCAGTTTGGTGTTAGTACATTTGACCATTAGGGTGAAAGCTGGTGTACACATAGTTTTTGTGAGTAAGCATTGTTGATCAATGAGGTCTCAGATGACCACCTAAATATTGTGTTTGTCCTCTACACAGGCTACAGTGCTGTAATCTCACTGTTCAGTCCTGTAAGAGTTTGTCTTCAGCTCTACAATCCTCAACCTGTGTCCTGAGAGAGCTGGACCTGAGTAACAATGACCTGCAGGATTCAGGAGTGAAGCTTCTCTCTGATGATGACTGAAGAGTCAACACTGTAAACTGGAGACACTGAGGTAAAGATTCTCCACTCAACAGTGAATACAAAAATATAGTTACATATTGGGTTAACAAATATGGAAGCCTCTTTCCCCACTCAGTGTATTGTCAGTAAAATAAATAAATATATTCATTATATATATAAAAATGTCATTTATATATTCCTATATACAAACATGTGTATAGACAAACGTATTTAACCCTTTCACATGTATAATCACACCGGTGTGATCAGCCTTGGCTGGTCCCTGCAGCATGTGATCACACCGGTGATTAGAATGTTCAGAGCGCACGTCATCAACTGCTAAACTCAAATCTGACGGCACACACTGAGGCACAGAAAGAGGTGTGCTGTGCTCATAATTTATCTGTGTTTCAAACAATTAGCTTTCAGACATTCAAATACACACAACTACAAGCATACATACCATTTAAGGCTTGTAAAATACACGTGCAATAATACTTATGTGTCAATATAACTGGAGGATGTGCTTTATTCATGTAAGATACACACTGTTTATGCTGCTAGATTATTTTCCCTATTCCTCACTCAGATAAACAGTTGTTTACCTTCATGTATTTCAGAAGAAAATGTAGTAAATCCAGCAGCTCAGATCTCCTGCGGTTGTTGCTATAAGGGATACAGCTGTGATCAAAAGTTAATGAAAAGTATTTATATTATTTATTAATTACTCATTATTGTATTTTATTAGCAACTAACCATACAGCAACCCTAAACCCAACCCTCACGGTAATAAACAATATTATTTCTTGTACAGTGTCACAAAAATGATGCTATCTTGATGTGAGTATCCTCAGCTGTATCTGATCTAGCCTTCACTGTGCTGCAGGAGAGGGTGAAGTCTAGATGGGATACAGCTGAGGATACTTGCGTTAGTATAGCATCATTTTTCTAGCAACAACAGAGCACCATTAATAATAATTTAGAGATCTCAGGGCTTGATCAATAACGAGAGCTATTCAGGATGTGTGTGTGTGTTCATCACTGCTGTTGACATGAGCAGAAACAGCAGTCAGCATCTTCACAACACAAAGAGATGTGTGATTGTCCAACTGTGTGATGTGGACTATTGCTGTGTTTGTAGATTGTCTGGCTGTATGGTGACAGAGGAAGGCTGTGTTTTCTGTCTTCAGCTCTGACTTCAAACCCCTCACACCTGAGAGAGCTGGATCTGAGCTACAATCATCCAGGAGATTCAGGAGTCAAGCTGCTCTCTGAACAACTGGAGGATCCAAACTACACACTGGCCAAACTCAAGTATGTGGAGCACTGGCCTTGTGCTTTTCCACTGAATGGCTTCATTTACTAAAATCAACATCTGGATTCCTCTTCTCTGTGCACACATGTGTATTTTTCACTTGCTAATCTGTCAGGAACTTGGGCGCTGGCGAGCAGCTTTAATAATCTGAACATAGTTTAGAGATGGACTGCAACATGTGCTCAAAGGCTGCATGTGCTGAAGAACGATGGCAAAGCTAAGTGTGATCACTGTAATAAATGAATGTTGCAGCAGGGTGTCTCCATCAACATGAGCAGTATCTGCGCTCGCTTCACCAACAGCAGAGGAAAAGAACGCACTGTGTTAGATTCATTGTGCATCCCGGCTGGAACCAACAAGTGTTGTGTGTTTTAGCTGAAGAGTTTGGAGCGTGTAGCTGAGCAGCTCAGTGCTAGCTTTAGCTTATTAGCTGAGGGGGAAACTAAACAGCTCATTCTCTCCATCTGTGTGTGTTTACAGTCTGGATCATGGAGGAGACGCGAGGATTACAGCAGGACCGCGCAAATGTAGGACTACACACACACACCACACTCACACACACCACAGCAGTGAACATGCATGCACACACACACACGCACACACACACACACACACACACACAAGGATTACAGCAGGACCTAGCAAATGTAGGACTACACACACCACACACAACACACAAACTCTCTCTCACACACACACAAACTCTCTCTGTCTCTCACACACGCACACACACACAAACTCTCACACACACAAACTGTCTCTGTTTCTCTCATACACACCACACACACACCGCGCACACACACACACACATGCACGCACACTCACACGGACTCACACACACACCACGCACGCACATACATGCACACACAAACACACTCTCTCTCTTTCTCACACACATACACACATACACACTCACGCGCTCTCTACACACACACTAACACAAACACACACACACACTCGCACACACATGCACAAACTCTCTCTCACACACACTCATTTGCTCGCATGCATACACACACACATGCACACACAAACATGTACACACACACACACACCACACAGCTGTGGTCATACACACACTCCCTCTCTCTTTCACACACACACACACACACACACAGACACTCACTCTTACTCACACACACGCACACACACACAGCTGTGGTTATAAATGTGTGTGTTCTTGTGTTCAGATGTCTGTTTCCTCACACTGGATCCAAACACAGCACACACTCGACTCATTCTGTGTGAGAACAGAGAGGTGAAGAGTGTGTCGAAGAATCAGCCGTATCCTGATCATCCAGACAGATTTGATGGTGTGTATCCTCAGGTGTTGTGCAGAGAGAGTGTGTGTGGACGCTGTTACTGGGAGATTGACTGGAGTGGAGATGGTGGTGTGGAAATATCAGTGTCATATAAGAGCATCAGGAGGAAGGGAGGAGGTGTTGAGTGTGTGTTTGGATCTAATGCTCAGTCCTGGAGTTTGAGCTGCTCTTCCTCCAGATTCACATTCATACACAATAACACACACACTGATCTCCAGTAGAGCCGCTCAGCAGGAGAATAGGAGTGTTTGTGGATCACATGCAGGAACTCTGATCTTCTACACACATCTATAGAGACACAATGAGCCTCATCCACTCAGTCCAGACCACATTCACTGAACCGCTCTGGCCTGGGTTTGTGCTTTATTATCCTGGATCATCAGTGTAACTGAGCTGAAGACTGACGAGAGATTTACCCACAATCCTCTGCAGGAGCAGTCAGCAGCTGTGTGTGTGTGTGGTCACTAGTGTGTGTGTGAGAGTGTGCACATGTGGTCACTAGTGTGTGTGCGTGTGTGTGCGTGTGCGTGTGTGTGTGTGTGTGCGTGTGTGTGCATGCATGTTCACTGCTGTGTGTGTGAGTGTGCACATGTGGTCACTAGTGTGTGTGTGTGCGCGCATGTTCATTGCTGTGTGTGTGTGTGTGTGTGTGTGTGTTGTGTGTGTGTGTGTGTGTGTGTGTGTGTGGCGCGTATTTGTGTGTTTGCGTGCATGTGCGTGCATGCATGCATGATCACTGCTGTGTGTGTGTGTGAGTGTGCATGCATGCATGTATGTTCACTGCTGTGTGTGTGTGTGTGTGTGTGTGTGTGTGTGTGTGTGTAGCAGATCTCAAATGGATATCCCTCTCAGACACCACAGAAACACGGTCACACCAGATGAGGTGAAGGAAACGCTGATTTTACTCCTTAAACAGAGTAGTGAGGCACAGTGAGTACACACTATAACACCGGAGAGCTCCTCTCTCATCCCTCTGCTTCTCCACCAGCGTACACCACCGCGACTGCAAGCGGACACACAGTAAAATGTCTATTTTCTTATTTGTTAACCTTTAAATATAAATGAAAATAAAAGCACATAAATGAATCATGACTGTAAACTGCATTAATATCTAGATATTGAATCACCGACACCGTAAACTCCTTCCATTAACAGCATTATTATGTAAAAATCTGCCACAGAACAATTAAATGATAGATTATTGTAGTTTAAAATACTAATCACATATTTGGATTCACAAAATAACAATTTAATAACCAAAATAACACCTTAAACGAGTAGTAAAGCACAGTGAGGCAGAGCATGTGAGCGCAGCTGAGGGTGTGACGCTCCGCTAAGCATTCCGCTCCTTGGGCGTGCGCTCCACTCAGTCACTAACTGCCCAAAGCAAGCGCTCCATTCCATTCCGCTCACGCTCGATCCATGGTGAGGTAAGTGACGATTTAAAGTTCACTGCCGTTTCATTTGAAGAAGTACCCGACTTGTGTCCTCGCGTCCTCGAGAGTTTGTTCTTACAAGTCTGAACTCTCAAGAACGCTAGTCCAAACTTTGCATACTTGATATTGAGAAACAGCCCGGTGCTCAAGTCTGCATTGCTGTGTCCTCGATATCAAGATCACATCTGGGAAGTTTCATGCGTCCTCCGAGCTTGCGGTGTTGAGTATTGGAACTGAATTGATGACGTTACACGATGATGACGTTACACGAGAACATGAGGACCATTCTCCCGGTGTCACACTAATTACAGCCCCACCTACAACAAACATAGGAACTCTCGAACGGATGAAACAAACATTAAGTAAAAGTTCTGCTGAAGTTAACTACTTGATAAAACATGTTTTCCTTGCGTATAAAATAAATAAATCAATCTCTCAATGAATCGGCCACATGTGCAGTGTTTACTACTGTGTTTGTGCGTGTGCATGTGTTCACTGCTGTGTGCATGCATGTTCACTTTTGTGTTGTGTGAAGTGTGCACAATGTTTACTGTTGTTTATGTGTGTGTGTGTGTGTTGTGTGTGTGTGTGTGTGTGTGTGTGTGAGAGAGATAGAGAGTGTGTGCGTGTTTGTGTGTGTGAGAGAGAGACTGGCTCTATTTTGATGATCCATGCGCAGGGCGCAAATGCATTAAGGGCGTGTCGGAATCCACTTTTGCTTTTTTTTGAAGGAAAAATCGCATGGTCTAACAGGGTTGAGCTTATTCTCCTAATGAGTTATAGGCGTGTTTTGAGAATAAACCAATCAGTTTCATCTCCCATTCCCTTTAAGAGTCAGTTGCGTCCACACCAAATGTTTCTGCAAAGTGATGCACACAATAGGCCACGCCCACCAGATCATCAGAAACTTCAGTGGACAACCTGCATGTATAATTATTCACACTGGAACTGATGACCTTCACTCGTTACGCAGCAGTACTGCTGATGCCATGAGGACTGTGGCAGAAACCTCCAGTAAAAATCTCCACACTTCTTCAAGAGAGGACACACCACCGCACATCATTTACAGTATCAATGCTGAACTTTCCAGAGGCTGTTCTGCGCTCTCCAATGTACATCTAACTCGCCACCATCACATCGGCCTCCAACACCTGTATGATGGAGTTCACCTGCACAAAGATCAAACACCAACATCGCATACACCCCCGTTACCAACTGCACAATACCACCGACCCATGCACCCCTACACACCCAGACATGCTCCTCCAGCCCCTGTGAAGAGAGACATCGCCTGGACAAACACACATTCTCCACCACACACACCAATGACTTCCTACACACCTGTAAACCTGCAGTCAACTTTACACCCACGTGCTACTCCATCAAACCCCAATAAGAAGAAGAAACCAGAAACCGCCCCACCCAAGAAAAGCCGCCATAGCAGAGCACAGAGCTATGCTGAAGCTGCTGCCCGGCCCCGCTGCACCCAGCACCTTCAGATCAGAGAGATGCTGCAGACACTATACCAACAGCTCCTGTACAGATAAGAAGAGAAGAATATACACAAGTACAGTCTACTAAGAATAATGTGTGTGTGTGTGTGTGTGTGTATGTATTTAACAAATATAACTTTCATATGCTATTCTCCCTGTTCATTTCTTTGACAAGTAACTTTGTACTGGTGTAGGATAACGCATTCTAGTACATCATTCAAGTACATCAAGGCACATTGTTGCACCTGTAAACTTTAACAGATAGGCCTACAGTTGAAGTCAATTTGTTTTGCCCTTCCATTCATTTAAAATAATGTTTCTGAATGTTTTCACGGTGTTTCCTAAAAAAATAATTATTCTGGAGTCATAATAAGTCCTATTGCTTATTTCTGGAAAAAAGCAGTTTTTAATTTAAAGAAAAATGAAGGTCAGCATTATTAGGCTCCTTAAGAAATATTTACTGTATATTTTGATATACACAACAAATCAGTTACAAAATAATTTAACTAATTGTTTTAACTTTCGTAGTTAACTGATTAAGTCTTTAAATGACACTTTGAATAAAAGACTATAAAACACTTAAAGGGACTTTGTCTAAAAAACAACTGTCTTGCAAAATAACTAGTAAAATGTTATGCACTGACTGTCACTATGAGGAAGATAAAAAGTAAATATTAGAAATGAGTTAGTTAAACTATTGTGTTTAAAATATGTTGTAAATAAATCATGAGCGTGGGGGCAAGCTTGTTGACAGGGGGACTGGTGAAGAGTGCTCTTTTAATGGAATTTGATACCGCACGTTAATGGAAAGAAAAAAACTGCAATTCGCGACACAGGTGTCTGTGGTCCTTTTAGGGTTATCAAAAATCCTTGTTTACATGGTAGTCTAGACTCTAAATCAGAGTATTGTCTAAATCATATTAAAATCGGAGCATTGGTGTTTGTGTATGTACTCATTGAAAGTGCCAGCTGATGTCAGAGACAGTGCATTCCTCTGCCTTTGAGCCCTCAAATGTGTCATTAAGCTTGACGTGTTTCCCTCTTGTAAAGCATCTGCTTCACGTTGCTGTGTCAGAATCCTTGCTTGTAAAATACGCTTCAGAACGATTAGTTTAAGCAAATTTGATGAACGCGATCATGCGTGTTGATCTGAAGAGAGTCGCTCTCGCTCACCGAACGCGCTGTACTGCGTGTGTTGCGTGCGTCCGTTCCCTTAAGCAGCAAGAACAAACGCCTGACATCGCCCGTCCGTACTCCTCAAAGTTGTTTAGAATTAAATGTTTAGAGATGGTGTGACAACACGTACCTATGTGTGCCTTTGATGCACCCCTTTATGCTTCTTGCGTTCTTGTCGTAGCACCAGTGGCACCGAAAGTAGGCAACGAAATTCATATGCTGATTTTATTTGGTATATACCCGTTATACAAGGTATATAAGGTACCGGTGCTATAATGACACTGGGTTTCGGTACCCAACCCTACAGGCAACTATGAAATAACTATACCCTCAGTTAAATCAAGTACAATCTAACATGGACAACTCGGGAGGAATTTTTGTGTGGTATAGGGAAGCTCTGGCTAGACACATTTCGGTTATAAAACTTAATTGTCATTGTTGGTTAAATTAAAATCTCAAATTGGCATTGCATCTACTGACACTGTGTCTCTGTGCCGTCTACATCCCTCCAGCAGAAGCCCCATACCATGATGAAGAATATCTAAACAATATCCACACAGAAATAAGCCATTTCCAGGCCCAAGGGAACCTGCTGCTGTGTGGAGACTTTAATGCAAGAACCAGATCTGAGCCCGATAACATAGACTCAAAGGGCAATGAACATGTTTGGCCAGAGCCCCCTGAATCTCACTAAAAACCTCTCACCAAGAAACAGCCTTGACCAAACTATAAGTAAAACTGGTAGAGAATTATTGCATCTCTGTCGAGCGTCAGGCCTGTACTGGCAGGACTCTTTAGGGAGGTTCACATGTTGTTCAGGTCTTGGAGCTAGTGTAGTTGACTAAGCCATAAGTGACATGGAGCCCTCCTCCTTCAGCGCATTCACTGTCATCACAAACTCCGCTCTCTGACCATAACCAATTGAACATTTGTATTAAAACTCAACACACACCAACACACAACATACCCAAAACCTGCAAATATATCAAATCCAGCCAAGATACATACGGGTTTCAGAGAGCACATCAATTTATTTAAGCCCTCAATTCTGGAGAAATAAAAACTCTAATCACAGCATTCATTAACAAACAATTTAAACAACTAAAGATGATGTTAATTCAGCTATAAGTGAAATAAATGACACATATAAAAAAATAGCATGTAAAACTGAATGAAGAAAACTAAAACAAATAGCAAAAAAATAATGTTAAAAGATAAAAAAAATGGTTTGACTTAGACTGCAAAGCATGAAGAAAGCATCTAAGGGAATGATATGAAATGAAATGAACTAAAAATGCTGAGTTAAGAACCGAATACTGTTCACAACTAAAACAATACAAAGACACAATAAGAGCAAAAGAGAAACAGAAGTCTACAAGACATTGAACAGTCTATAAACCAAAATCAGTTCTGGGATATGTGGAATAATCTGAGTATGACGAAACCACAAGACCTGCCAATACAAGATGGAAACATTCAGATAAAACATTTTGACAATTTATTTAAAGAAATCCCCTCAAAACAACTCAACAATCATGACCAAATCAAACAAAATCTCCAGTCATGAAAACAGATTTTAAAAATAATCAAAACCGGTGAAGAGCGGTGAACTGATGAGCTTCACAGCGAATCACAGCCATTTCTGTTGAGCACTGGTGAACATTATGTTGAATCAGCGCCGTTTAAGAACGCACTCAAATGTTAGTGGGAAATGGACATTTTATAAAAACATCAGTAGCAGGACAACACTTACAGACAACACGAGGGTGTGCTACAGAGGACTGCAGTGTTTTATCACTCACCTGGTTACATAGGCTGAAGCAGGGAATCGTCCCCACGGTGTTTTACATGCTGCCATGAACTGAAGTCTAGGAGGACACTGAAGTGTGTTACTCTGAAGAGATTGTGATGTTGTTTGATGCCTAATCTGCTGTTAAGTTGTGTAAATTAAACTGAACTGAGTGATATTAAAGTGATGTTTACACCACATCTGCACTTTGTGAAATCTCAGCACAGCTGGAGGGTTTGTAGTCCACAGCATGTTGCTGCAATGTTTACAGTGCTGATCCTCTACTACCAGGTTTCTTCCCACCGCAGTCTCACTTTCGTGTTTTAAAAATGGCGGCCGCGTGAAATAAGTGTATAGCTTACTGATAACACACGTCTTGTGCTCTTTAACTGAAGGAGAAACTACATTATGTGAGTATGTAACAGAAGAGTGTGGCACACTACCCTTACTTCATTAATTATGTTAATAACCCCCTAAAACAAATGGATGCCCTTCCGGCTGCAACACATCACTGGGAAACACCCATACACACTCACATTCAGACACATACACTATGGACAATTTAACCTATGAAATTCACCTGTACCACATGTCTTTGGACTGTGGGGGAAGCCAGAGCACCGGGAGGAAACCATTGCAAACACAAGGAGAACATACAATCTCTACACAGAAACGCCAACTGACCCAGCCGAGGCTCAACCAGTGATCTTCATGCTGTGAGGCAACAGCACTACCTACTGCGCCACCGCTTCAGCCTGTATGCAAACTTACATTTTCCCCGATTTGCCATCTGTTTCACTTTATGGTGTCGTTACATGTGGAGAGCGTCACATCACCTTCCTACGTTTGTTGCAAATTACGTGACGGAGGAGCTTGGCCAGACGCGCCTCGGCCTGAACCAACTGGATAGATCGAGCACGCCATTGTTAATATTAGGAGGAAAATAAATATATTTATGCTTTTTTGGAGTCAAAAAGTTTTGGACAAAACTTGAACAAAATTGAAGACCTAGTACAACACCGATAAGACTTTTTAATAACTTTTTAAGGGCCTTCATTTTCTCATCATTGATTTATCAACTTTTAATACTTTTTTAAGACTCTGCAGACACCCTGTACATATATGCTCTAGATGTCTAGGCTAAAATTTGGGCCGTCAGTGAAAATCTAATAGACGTCTAAGCTTAGCCCAAGTTTAGGACTAGTGTTCATTTAGACGGCTAATAGACAGCTACATATATCCGTCTAATAGCCGTGGAAATTTGGTCTAGGCAAAATCACAGCTAAATTTGGGCTGTCAGTGAAACCTAATAGACGTCTAAACCGTAGCCCAAGATAAGACTAGACGTGATTTAGACGCCTTTTCAATGACTACATGTATACATCTCATAGCCGGTGAATTTTGGACTAGGCTAAATAATGGTTAAATTTGGGCTGTCAATGAAAATCTAATAGACGTGTAAGTACAGCCCAAGCATAAACAAGTCATTAAAGTTTCAAACTAATGAATGACTATGTTTATACATTTAATAAACACAAAAATACACATAAACATATCAACATTTTTGTTTACAATCCATTCAAACTGATTAAATAAAGCTTTCATTAATAAAAGCAACATTAACAATATTAAAAACATTAAATAATACAAATAAATATATATAAAATGTCAAAGTTATGACAAAACAATAAGATAAAAACCTAATTTTTTTTTTCCTGTGAACAGATATTTTGAAGAAAGCTGAAAACCTGTAAAAAAATATACCATGGAAGTCAATGGGTACAAGTATTCAGCTTCTTTAAAATATCTTGTGTTCAACAGAAGAAACTCAAAGGCTGTTATTTTTGCTTTATATGCGCTCGATTATTCTTGTAGCTTAAACATATTCTGATTGACCAACTGAAAGCATGTGGTCTGTTTGAGGATGTTTTAGGTATTTCTCTAGACTTCAAGCAAGTTGGGACCAATTGCTGTCTATAGAGAATGAGAGCTTTTAAGTGTACATGAACCCAAAAGTCCATCCAATCTATACGTGACACTCAGCAGATTCTGCAGAACTTCTACACCAACATCTGTAGGTCTGTCCCCAGGACCAGCATCCTCAGCCCAAATGATCAAGATCTCCACTGGTGTGTGTGCATTGAGATTCAGCCTCTGCACTTTCAGTCCTGCAGAAGAAGGAAAAAAAAGAGATGTGTTCTAAAACTCAAGTCCTGTGACTGAGTTTTACAAATACATTTATGAAAGGAAGATGGGTTGACACACTTACCATGATGGTTACGTATTAAACCTAGAAGAAAAGTGCAGTTCTGTACAGAAATCTGATAGCAATATATTAACATAGAAGCTTTAATATAAATATGATGTGCCACATGATGTCGTACATGAGAATGCAATAATTATATGGCCATTGTAGTTAGAATTCAGGTAGTTTCAGTGTAATAACCATATTTTAAATAAAAAGAATGTAACAGATGGTGCATCAAAACACACCCATTTGCTCTGTTGTAGGTAAATATATATATATTTTTAATTTAATTCTCCTATTACTTTTCATTTGTTTTTATTATTTGTCCTAAGGATGTAGTATATTTGTATGATTTCATAAATGTTATTGCAAAAAAAATGTATATATATTTTTTTATATATTTATTATTTCTTTTTTTCTGTTTAATATAAAGGGCATCTATTGTGGATTTAGTTGCGTTGATATTATTTGGGAAAAGTTTTCCAGACTTTGTTTTTTTTTTATGTTTCTGAATGTTATAACTTGGGGCATGTACCATGAAGCTAAGTTTCAATTTAGTTTACACCAATTCTGGGCTTTCAGAACCATGAAGGTAGCTCAGCTGCTTCATAATAAAATGGCAAAGAGAGATTATATTCTAGCTGCTGTCATGTTACCTAAAACCCAAGATTGGGTGCAAACTACACTAAAAATTAAGTCGCCAGCTAGTCCAGCTTCATGGTACAGGCCCTTGCTTGCGTTATTGATTTGTCAGAGGAAAACTGTAAATATTGAATTAAAAAATGGTTATATTTACAATTATTAATAACTCTTTTGATTTACCTCTGCAGAAACCCTCCTTCTGATTGGTGTATTTCAGTTGTGGGGTCGTGGATTTTTTTGCCTTGTGTACTTTTTCTGTAGAGTCCTGAACAAAATTGTTTATATTAATGGAGCACATTTACTGTAACATGTAATTGAACTTACACTTTTACAGCTTTTGAGTTATCAATTTACCTTTTCAGTAACACCTTTTGGAACATCAGGGACATTGCAGAATGTTGGTGCTGTCCTGTGGAGCATTGCTTTTGGAATGTCATGTGGGGCTTTGTAAAAGTGTGATTTGTAGTGCCTTTTTTATGTTTTTTGGATCGTTTTGCCCAGCTTTCTTCAACCACAACCACATGGCTTGATGGCCTGAGGGGTCTTGTGAGGAGACTGTCAGGAAGACTGTTCCTTATGATGTACTCTTTGTACCGACCCTTCAAGGAACTATGCAAAGCTTGAATGAAGTGAGCTGGCCAGAGGTGTTTTTTTCTTTGCACAGAATTGAAGTTTCACAATACCAAACCACTTTTAACATGACAGTTTGTGTCTCTTTTTTTCTGACATTCTTGGGTGGGTGAGTGGACCATGTCACAGCCATATCTCTGTAGGGTCTCCCAGCAGAACCCCGCTCCAGAGTGGATAAATGGCCATATAATTGTCCAGAAGAAAACTGATCATTTCCGGGCAGTAATATGGATTTGCTTGATTTGAATCATTTTCACCCTCCACAACAGCACTGACTTCATCACAAATGTTTCTGAACATTTTGGAGTATGAGGAACCACCAACAATTGTTGCAGATGTACTGTCACTCACCTCCACCTTTTCTAGGACCTGACCTGTGGTATCCTGCAGAATGCCACCTTCTTTGTAAATTAGGGCTTCTAAAAAACAAAGACTTTCTTTCACAGTTTCAGTGAAATGCCTTGCACTTAAAACTGTGCAGAATGATTAAAAAATTCTCAGAGCATCATCAAGGCTATCTGTGTTTTGTAGTCTTGCAAATACGCAAGTGGCAAAGTTTTTAAGACCTTTATCGGATGACCTCTTTGGGGGGCTAAAGTCACGGCTTTGATAATATGGGCAGAACACAAATGTAAAACCGTTGTGTGTTTAATTTCTGCCCATGTTTTTCTGCTTCTGACAGATGGCAAATGTTTCTCTCAGGTATGCGGTGATGCTTTCCTTGTTGAAAGCAAGGAGAACAGCTGCATTATTGCCCAGCTGAAGTCTGTTTTCTACTTGATGTATGTGCTGATTTGTGTATTTTGAAAAGTTTGAGGAGGAATTGCATTAACCAGTATGTTATGGGCGGTACAGAATGTTCACTGGATATCATTTCAGAAACTGACAGCGGCGGAGCATCTCTTCCTTTTCCCGGTAAGGTCAGTGCGTAATATAGGATGGTTTGTTTTGGTCAGGAATTTTGGAAATGATACCCCCAGTTGCATCCAAGTTATACAGCCACAGGATGTCTCTGTCTCAGTTTGCTTACTAAGATACTTAATCCTGTCTCTGTGTATAGGGTGTGCTCCAAACGGGCCTATCTGTAAGTGTTTGCACATAACCAGGAGCAAAGTATGAGCCAGTATCACACTGTTTGATGATAGACTGAGTAAGCTTGTCTCCAGCAGAACATTTTCGTGTTGCTGAAGTGCTTTTTTTGATTTCATGTGAAATGGCTTTAAGGATGTTCTTATTCAGACTGGGCTGATGTTTCCCGCTAAAAGTTCTTGGACTAGTGTGTTTACCAGCCTTTGGTAGTAATCGGTACTTACTCCTTTGATCACAGTTTTTGCTATAGATCCGCGTTTAAATGTTACTGGCTTGCCTGAAATGTTGTTCTTTTTTAGGGTGCAAGATTTGACCTGCTCTGCAAACAGTTAGTGAATTACTGTTTGACTTTCTGATGGTCTTGCTTTCATGGTGAAAGAATATTTTGCACAGCAGCTTGAAAATGTGCAATTTGCTCGAACATTAAATAAGCACATGTGCGCTTTCGGCTCTTGATTGCCCTCACGTGTTGATACACAAAACGAAGTGGACAGGCAAGGATTTCTTTTTGGAACTGATTATAAATGTATTAAGTCCATGGCTTTCTTAATTTGTTGGAGTACTTTACAGGTTTGATTTTCTTCCACACTTTTGAGGGTATGTGGATAGTGAATTTTGTTGGTGTTTTTGGTACATGTCTATATTCATCAGCTGTTTTATGTTTTCTTTGTGTTCTTTTTTCTGGTCTTTTTTTCATTTCTGTGATACTTGGTTGGTGTTTGTGTACTGGATCATCCTCTGGGCTGTCACATTGTACACACATCTTTGGACTGTCAGACTGTTCACACTTCTCTGACTGTCAGACTCTAAACATTTCCCCCTCTCCTCTGCTGTTTGATTTTTTAGTGTGTTGGACAACACCGTTTCCTCTAACCCCCTGACGTTCCTTCTATTATATGTCCAAATGACATAAAGCCATTGTCTATTTTTAAGTGTGTTTTTGCCAAAAATGTTTGTGGCCAATTTTTCCCAAACGGGGGAATTAAAAGCAGTGTTGTTGTTTATGTCTTCGGCAGTGAAATTTTTTTTATCACCTCTGTTCCTCCAGCCGCACTCCACAGGTCTTTCCGCAATGCTCCCTTTCCTCTTTTTGTCTTTCCATGCTGCAGTCCTATATCTTTCTGCACAACTTGGTATAGAAATGGCAGTACTGGGTTTTCAAACAGCTTTTAAATATTTTTAAAGGACCATTTTAAAGGTGTTTTCAATTAATAATAATTTGATATTTGCTAATTGATTTCAAAGTGTGTGACAATTGTATACAGATACTATGGAAGTTATTTTATAAATGTGTGTGTGTGTGTGTGTGTGGTGTGTGTGTGTGTGTGTGTGTGTGTGTGTGATATAGTAATATTAAAATGAGAACAAGTAGCAGTTCATATTTTTTATTTGGTGTGAAGTCAGTCTTTTACAAAACATTGTCTGATACATTCATAAGGATTTTAGGATATGGCAGGAGCAGCATGAATAGCCAGTGTAAATTTGTGGGAATTGCTATTGCTAGGCTGTTTGATAAAGCATTTATTACCTAAACGTTTTTACTTAATTTTTTTTAATCAGGAATCACGTTTTTTCCAGTTTTTAAATGTAATGCTTCTTCGGGTTGTTGAATTGTGCTATTCAAAATAAATGACTGCCATTGTTTCGGTGCATTAAGTGTGTATTTGTGACTTGTCATATCCATGTTTAAAAACAGCCTCCAGTATATCATTTACATCACACGAACTTCAATTGTGACAGTCTACTTTGCAAAGGCTATAGAAATAAAGATCACTGAACCGAGTTAAAAATACAAAACAGCGTCAGCTTGTGTCAACTTGTCGATTAAACGTTTTCGACCACAGTTCCGCACTGAATCGTTTAAAAAAAGAAACAAAAAAATGAGCCTTTTTACAAAATATTCGATGTTGATTTGTTATTTGGTTCAAACCAGGGTACTACATACCTTTTGTTTTTTTCCCATCGGAAAAATTAGAACACTACACCAAAAACACTAGGCTACCCACAGTATAGTAAAACACGTAGCTTTAAACAAAGAATTCAGAATTTCTTACACAAGTGCTTAAAAAACTGCTTTGTGGGGACAAAATACAATGACGTGACGAGAAAGCAAGTGACGGCAATTTAAACAAGCTATGTATAGTCTGTCAGCATGAATCGGATTTTTGTTCCATAAAAACAGCTACTGGTAAACCACCAGATTGTAGGTGATAGTTCCCAATTGAAATTAACGTAAATAACCCATCTTTTAAAAGTTTGCAGGCTGGTAACACGTCATATGAAACACTTTTAAAGTAGGCTAAAGATAAACGACTAGCCTTTTATCTTGTCAGTATGAATTTTCAGCTTGAGCTGCTACCATGTGAAAGGGTAAAAATGAACAACCGACAGTTTTTAAAATGTGTTGGTGGCCAATCGTGTCAGATGACCAAAATAAGCGGCCAATGGGGTAAATAGCCCAAACAAAAATTATACTTAAACATTAAATAAAATCTTTACATTATAAGATAATGCTTAACATAAATAAACAGACATGTCTTCTGCAAGAGTCTTCCTTATTTTCAACTATTTACAAAATCTCATTAATAAAACAAAAAAAATATTCTTAAAACTAAATAAAATCTTTACATATTTTAGCATTGAACCTGCATGTACAATGCAGAAGTATTAGTAATAAAAAACAATTAAAAAAAACACACTTTCAAGGCAATGGGCTAGTCGAGCACTCTTCATAATGTTCCTTAACTACAAAAAAATTTTTTATTTAACTTGCACTATAATCTATGAAAAAAACTTTCAGTGTCAGTATAAATCCAAGACATTTACCAGTTTTTCTAAGAAGGAATGAGTGATTTTGAGTTATACAGTCAGAAATGTGAGATAAAAAGTCACAACTCATAGTTATAAAGTCACAATTATAATATTAGATAATATATTAGATATATAATATTATTATAATAATCTATTTAATAATAGATTATATATATATGTAGACTTTATATCTCACAATTCTGAGAAATAAAGTCGCAATTGCATGATGTAAAATCAGAATTGAGGGTTTTAAAGATGTTTGAGTGTGTTATGGAGACTAATTCTTTTTAACTAAGGCATTTGGTCTAAAAGGAATTATAAAGCACTAAACAGACCATCTGAAACTAAGCTGTAGGTTGTGTGATTCCTTCAAAAGGCTAAAATTAATTCTATATTATTTATCCATTATTCATTCATTCTTTTTCTTTTCAGTTTAGTCCCTTTATTAATCTGCTGTCAAACCAACACTGGAAAATATTTATCCAATATGTGTAACAATATGATATACATTTTGTTGATGTGAATTTCCTGAATTCAGCAGCTATATTCATTTCATGTTGTAAGGGTGCCCTCATGGGGTGTACAAGGGAACTGCAGACATATGTATTGTACATAGAAATATGTCTATGGTATCATAGATGACGCAACACAGTGGTTGCTATGATACATGATGCACACTGTGGATTCTTAACAGGAAAAAACTCTCAGAATTCTGACTTTTTATATTAAACAATTGCAACATTATATATCAGAATTGCATGACAGAATCTAAATTCTGACTTATGACTCGGAATTGTGAATTTATATCTCAGAATTTGAGTTTTAGACCTCAGAATTTTTCGTTTTTCTCACGCAATTCTAGGAAAAAAGGTTGTAATGAATGAATGAATAATGGATAAACAATATAGAATTAATTTTATCCTTTTTAAGGAATCACACAACCTACAGCTTAGTTTCAGATGGTCTGTTTAGTGCTTTATAATTCCCAATGCCTTAGTTAAAAAGACTTATAGTCTCCATAACCCACTCAAACATCTTTTTTTCTCTTTTTTATTCAAAGTTGGGAACTGGCTTCTATAGAAAAACGGCTTGGTTATTGTGGAAAAAAAGTATTTTAACAAAAATAGATTAATGTCTTACCATAGCTCAAAAACAATGAATGGCAGCAAAGCACGAAATTAATTCACATAAACTGAGTTTACACTGCGAATCAGGCAGATTGGTTGGAGTTTGTGGCGATGTTTAGGGTTAATTAATTCGCCTCGCTAATGTAATGTTACTTCACATAAAATATGATTTTCAGATTCACAGACAAATGAACATACCTGAACGGGATGCACGGGATTCATCTTGTGCTTTTTTTCTTTTTCTCTTCTCAGCCCCAGACTGTTGTTGTCTTTTCCCAGCATTGTATTGCATTAATCTATCTGCTAGCAGCCGCAAAGGTGCGAACACAGGTGGACCGGGCCGCGTTCATCATAAAATGCATTTAAAAATATATATTTATTATTTTTTATGTACATTAATTCTTTTGTTAATATTAATATACAAGGAAGAGATTTTTTTTTTAAACCGGAGATGGTGCCCCCCTTCGGAGGTGAGGCCCTACGCAGCCTGCGTACTCTGCGTATAGGGAGCGGCGGTACTGGGCAAAATGGCCCAGTGGCCTAATGGATAAGGCATCAACCTCCGGGGCTTGGGATTGTTGGTTCAAGTCCCATCTGGGTTGTCTTTGAAGGTCTCACTTCAATTTGGGAGCAATGTTTGGTGGATGAAACACAGTAGCTGTGAAAACCTTCTTGAGATGAACCTAAAAGGTTCCGTTAAGCTATGGCAAGGGGCTTTCAGAGGGCCAACTCCGCAAACAGGTGCTTTCGCAGACAGGTGCCCGGATAGCTCAGTCGGTAGAGCATCAGACTTTTAATCTAGGATGGACTAGAAATCCATTGGGGTTTCCCCGCGCAGGTTCGAATCCTGCCGACTATGTTGTTTTGCACGTCCACTTATGTTGTTGTTCTCTTTTCTTTCAAGCCTCCTATACATAATTGCAATCCTCCTCTGCATCTCACAAACAAGCCCCTGTCACTTATAGACCAGGAAGCTGTGGGTGAGCGACAGTGGTTTGCCGCGACCGTAGTGATCCGTACTCTGTGTTGTGGCCAGAGAAATCCCAGTTTGAATCCCAGTCACAGCAGCGCGTACCTGTTAACGGTAAGCCATGCTGGGCTGAGTTTTTGTCACCTCAGGCCACGGCTGGATTTCTCACTCCAACCTCTGCTGTATCTAGTGTTGCCCACATCCGGCCAACAGAGCAAACAAGTCAAGGCCAGGTGTAGTCGTGGCCGAGAGGTTAAGGCGATGGACTCGAAATCCATTGGGGTCTCCCCGCGCAGGTTCGAACCCTGCCGACTACGTCGGTTGGTTTTCCACAAAGTCCACTTGCTGTTTTTGCTCATTGCCCCCTAATGGAAAAGCCGTCCTCCTCTGAATCTCGCAAACAAACCAGTGTCCCTTAGTGTCCAGGCAGCTGCAAAGCTTATCGGTGAGCGAGCGGTGTGCCGTGATCATATAGTGGTCAGTACTCTGCGTTGTGGCCGCAGCAACCCCGGTTCAAATCCGAGTCACGGCAGCGTGTTCCTGTTAACTGCGAGCAATGCTTGTGCCGCTTTTTACAACCTCAGGCCATTTATGCCCCAACTGTGCTGCATTCAATGTTGCCCAAATTCAGCAGAAAAAGTCAACAGACTGCCACCATGCGTAGTCGTGGCCGAGAGGTTAAGGCGATGGACTTGAAATCCATTGGAGTCTCCCCGCGCAGCTTCGAACCCTGCCGACTACGGAACAGCCAGCTGCTTTTGCTTTTTCTCTCTGTGAGAGGAACTGTGGCTTTTGCTCTGAATTCAGATCATCAGCTTGTGTGGAAAGAGTGCCCATGAAGTTAGCTGAGTGTGTTAGAGAGCTATGCTTTCCCTGCTTCCCAGAGATTGTACGGAAAAGTTGCACAAGAGCTAGTGCACCTTCCTCTACCCCTGTTGACCCTGTGCTTGGTTGCCACCTTAGCAGAAGAGAGAAAGCAGACGTCTGTAGTCGTGGCCGAGTGGTTAAGGCGATGGACTAGAAATCCATTGGGGTTTCCCCGCGCAGCTTCGAACCCTGCCGACTACGGAACAGCCAGCTGCTTTTGCTTTTTCTCTCTGTGAGAGGAACTGTGGCTTTTGCTCTGAATTCAGATCATCAGCTTGTGTGGAAAGAGTGCCCATGAAGTTAGCTGAGTGTGTTAGAGAGCTATGCTTTCCCTGCTTCCCAGAGATTGTACGGAAAAGTTGCACAAGAGCTAGTGCACCTTCCTCTATCCCTGTTGACCCTGTGCTTGGTTGCCACCTTAGCAGAAGAGAGAAAGCAGACGTCTGTAGTCGTGGCCGAGTGGTTAAGGCGATGGACTAGAAATCCATTGGGGTTTCCCCGCGCAGGTTCGAATCTTGCTGACTATGTTGTTTTGCACGTCCACTTATGTTGTTGTTCTCTTTTCTTTCAAGCCTCCTATACGTAATTGCAATCCTCCTCTGCATCTCACAAACAAGCCCCTGTCACTTAGTGACCAGGCAGCTGTGGATGAGCGACAGTGGTTTGCCGCGACCGTACAGTGATCCGTACTCTGTGTTGTGGCCAGATATATCCCAGTTTGAATCCCGGTCACAAACCAGTGTCCCTTAGTGTCCAGGCAGCTGCAGAGCTTATCGGTGAGCGAGTGGTGTGCCGTGATTTTATAGTGGTCAGTACTCTGCGTTGTGGCCGCAGCAACTCCGGTTCGAATCCGGGTCACGGCAGCGTGTTCCTGTTAACTGCGAGCAATGCTTGTGCCGCTTTTTACAACCTTAGGCCATTCATGCCCCGACTGTGCTGCGTTCAATGTTGCCCATATTCAGCAGAAAAAGTCAGCGGGCTGCCACCATGCGTAGTCGTGGCCGAGAGGTTAAGGTGATGGACTTGAAATCCATTGGGGTCTCCCTGCGCAGGTTCGAACCTTGCCGACTACGGAACAGCCAGCTGCTTTTGCTTTTTCTCTCTGTGAGAGGAACTGTGCATTTTGAGACGTTTGGTTGCGGGCCTGCGTGTTTAATCCCATATTAAATAATTCAAGTCCAGCGACTAGTCGCAATTTAGCTTTTTTTGTAGTCCTACACTCTGATGTTGCCTAGAGAAACGTTCAATAAATCGACAGCAACATCTTGTACAACTCATCAAGATTAAGATTTGATAGTATTTTTCCAAGTCGCCCAGTCCTTTTTGGCTGTCCCTTTGTGGCACATTTTCCCCACTCCATCTGCTTCTGGAGAGTTGCTTTATGCACAGCTCTTTTCAAGACTGATGCTAGCACAGTTCCAAAAGGCCCAGGCGAAATGTGCTTTTGGCCATGCTTTTGGACCATGGCTTTGGTAACACCTAATGACTTCAATGTCTTTCACGGTGCAGCTCAGCAGTGGCATGGCACAGCTCTGAAACGCCGTTTCCTAGAGGACGACTGCATCTGTTTTTTTTAAGAGGACGCAGGTCTGTGCTGTGATGAGAAAGTGTTGTCGGGGGGCAAGGGGCTTGCAGAGGGCCAACTCCGCAAACAGGTGCTTCCGCAGACAGGAGCCCGGATAGCTCAGTCGGTAGAGCATCAGACTTTTAATCTGAGGGTCCAGGGTTCAAGTCCCTGTTCGGGCGAAGGCCTGTCTGTTTGTCAGAGACCTCGTTGTTATTTTCATATCACTTGGTGGCTGTCCATTGTGGTGTGGCCTGCGAGAGCACGTTGCTCTGAATTCAGATCATCAGCTTGTGTGGAAAGAGTGCCCATGAAGTTAGCTGAGTGTGTTAGATAAGAAAGCTATGCTGTCCGTGCTTCCCAGAGATTGTACGGAAAAGTTGTACAAGAGCTAGTGCACCTTCCTCTATCCCTGTTGACCCTGTGCTTGGTTGCCACCTCAGCAGGAGAGAGAAAGCAGACGTCTGTAGTCGTGGCCGAGTGGTTAAGGCGATGGACTAGAAATCCATTGGGGTTTCCCCACGCAGGTTCAAATCCTGCCGACTACGTTGTTTTGCACGTCCACTTATGTTGTTGTTCTCTTTTCTTTCAAGCCTCCTATACGTAATTGCAATCCTCCTCTGCATCTCACAAACAAGCCCCTGTCACTTAGAGACCAGGCAGCTGTGGGTGAGCGACAGTGGTTTGCCGCGACCGTACAGTGATCTGTACTCTGTGTTGTGGCCAGAGAAATCCCAGTTTGAATCCCGGTCACAGCAGCGCGTACCTGTTAACGGAAAGCCATGCTGGGCTGAGTTTTCGTCACCTCAGGCCATGGCTGGATTTCTCACCCCAACCTCTGCTGTATCTAGTGTTGCCCACATCCGGCCAACAGAGCAGACAAGTCAAGGCCAGGTGTAGTCGTGGCCGAGAGGTTAAGGCGATGGGCTCGAAATCCATTGGGGTCTCCCCGCGCAGGTTCAAACCCTGCCGACTACGTCGGTTGGTATTTCCACAAAGTCCACTTGCTTATTTTGCTCATTGCCCCCTAACGGAAATGCCGTCCTTCTCTGAATCTTGCAAACAAACCAGTGTCCCTTAGTGTCCAGGTAGCTGCAGAGCTTATCGGTGAGCGAGCGGTGTGCCGTGATCGTATAGTGGTCAGTATTCTGCGTTGTGGCCGCAGCAACCACGGTTCGAATCCGGGTCACGGCAGCGTGTTCCTGTTAACTGTGAACAATGCTTGTGCCGCTTTTTACAACCTCAGGCCATTTATGCCCCAACTGTGCTGCGTTCAATGTTGCCCAAATTCAGCAGAAAAAGTCAACGGGCTGCCACTATGCGTAGTTGTGGCCGAGAGGTTAAGGCGATGGACTTGAAATCCATTGGGGTCTCCCTGCGCAGGTTCGAACCCTGCCGACTACGGAACATCCAGCTGCTTTTGCTTTTTCTCTCTGTGAGAAGAACTGTGGCTTTGTGATGTTTGGTTGCGGGCCTGCATGTTTAATCCCATATTGAATAATTCAAGTCCAGCGACTAGTCGCAATTTAGCTTTTTTTGTAGTCCCTACACTCTGATGTTGCCTAGAGAAACGTTCAATAAATCGACAGCAACATCTTGTACGGCTCATCAAGATTGGGATTTCATAGTTTTTTTTCCAAGTCGCCCAGTCCTTTTTGGCTGTCCCTTTGTGGCACATTTTCCCCACTCCATCTGCTTCTGGAGAGTTGCTTTATGCACAGCTCTTTTCAAGACTGATACTAGCACAGTTCTAAAAGGCCAAGGCGAAATGTGCTTTTGGCCATGCTTTTGGACCATGGCTTTGGTAACACCTAATGACTTCAAGGTCTTTCACGGTGCAGCTCAGCAGTGGCATGGCACAGCTCTGAAACGCCGTTTCCTGCAGGACGACTGCATCTGTTTTTTTTAAGAGGACGCAGGTCTGTGCTGTGATGAGAAAGTGTTGTCAGCTGGTAAGGATATAACTGCCTGAATGTAGATTATACCGGTTTTTAACCAATTTTGATAAAGACGGCTGAGACTACACTCAGCCTCGGATAAGAAACAGATTATACTTTAAGTGTGTGTGTTCTATTTGATTGTGGATCCGTTTCACAGATCTGGAGTCAGCTCTAAACAGTCTAGTGGATGTCTGACGTTCATGCTTGAGATACTGTTCAGAATTGTACGCACGCACCCCACGTGGAAATTTTCCTAGTCTATCTGTGTTTTATCCAATCAGGTTAGAACACCTATATGCATGACGCAGTTAATGACCTTATGTGAGAGTATAATTGTTATTGATTTGTAATTGTAAGCAGAGCGCCCTTGGAACTCATGGCGAGTGTTGAAGCTGGCTTCTGCTGATGTAACTGCAAACCATCTTCAGTAAACTTTATTTATTTATTTATTTAAATCTCTGACTCCGGCTCTTCTTCGTCTGACAGACTGGTCATTCTTTGGGTTAAACTGCATACCATCCCTACAAGCGACATCTATTGCTGGTGAGCTCTTGCTTGCTCTACATGTCATCGGGCAGCACAATCAACGCACCAGGCAAGAGCACAACGGAAGGGTCAAGCTTCGTAGTTGTGGCCGAGTGGTTAAGGCGATGGACTAGAAATCCATTGGGGTCTCCCCGCGCAGGTTCGAATCCTGCTGACTACGTCCAGGCTGCGCGCAGGATTTAGTTTGCGACTTTCTGTGATTGTTTGCAACTCCAGTGTTTCTTGGGAAAAGGGATGTGCTGGTAGGGTAAAGCGACAAAAATAAAACCGCAGCGTGTGCCAGCTGACTGCCCTGGGGGCCCTCCATTTTCAAAGACAGATGACAGAGAGTGAGGCTCCAGCGGCTGTCCCGTGGCTTGCCGTGATCGTATAGTGGTTAAGTACTCTGCGTTGTGGCTGCAGCATTCCCGGTTCAAATCCGGGTCACGGCAGGCTTTTCAAGGTGGCATTGCCGTTGCACTCTGTGATGCCATCCGTAATCTCCAGCCTCCTTTTGGTGCAGGCTGTGCTAATGGCACGTCCTGAATGTTTACGTTTCCTAAAGTGTGGAAGACTAGGGATTCGATATGAGCAACGGGACCTTTGATGCCAGCATGCTGTGTAGGTAAGCGTTGATCGAGTCACGCTTCTAAGGCATGGAAGGAATTGTTTCAATGGTTTAGTCTCCATTTATTGCCACAACAACAGATAGACCTTCTGCAGTTGTCATTGATCTTTTTAATGTCTCCCACATCACATGGAGTCCAAACTACTGTGTTTTACTTATGTCTACACCTACAACAACCATAAACCCAACCTCACAGTAACCCGTTGTGTTTTAGCAACATCTACACCAACCACAAGTTTAAACCCCACCTCACGGTAAACTTTTGTGCACCGTAAAGGTCTGCGCCGACCACGACCCGAAACCTTGCCTACCTGCGAGGCGCTGCCGTAGAGCCCGGATAGCTCAGTCAGTAAAGCATCAGACTTTTAATCTGAGGGTCCAGGGTTCAAGTCCCTGTTCGGATGTGTAAGGCTCTTCTTGTGGAGCCGCAGCTTTTGCCAGTGAGCTATCGCTTGCTGAAAGTTTCAGCTGGATGCACAACACGTGTACTAGGCATGAGGACATAGAGAGCACAAGCAGTCTTGTAGTTGCGGCCGAGTGGTTAAGGTGGTGCATTAGAAATCCACTGGGGTCTTCTCGCACTGGTTCGAGTCCTGCCGACCACGTGCTCGTCCTCTTCCTTTTTAAACTTGCAACAGTCATCAAATGTTTGCAATTCCAGCGTTACTTGGGAAAAGCAACGTGCTGGTAGGAGGAGAAAAACAACAGCGTGCGCTCACTGAACCGAAAGGGGCAAATCAGAGGGAGGAACACTCTGCCTCGGATAAGAAACAGATTATTCTTTAAGTGTGTGTGTTCTATTTGATTGTGGATCCGTTTCACAGGTCTGGAGTCAGCTCTAAACAGTCTAGTGGATGTCTGACGTTTATGCTTGAGATACTGTTCAGAATTGTACGCACGCTCCCCACGTGGAAATTTTCCTAGTCTATCTGCGTGACGCAGTTAATGACCTTATGTGAGAGTATAATTGTTATTGATTTGTGATTGTAAGCAGAGCGGCCGAAAAACTCATGGCGAGTGTTGAAGCTGGCTTCTGCTGATGAAACTGCAAACTATCTTCAGTAAACTTTATTTATTTAAATCTCTGACTCCGGCTCTTCTTCATCTGACAGACTGGTCATTCTTTGGGTTAAACTGTATACCATCCCTACAAGTGTCCATTTCATTCAGCACATTTAAAATTGGGGGCATTCACGTTTTTGGACATGCTTTAAACTAGGGTTTCTGCAGGTTTTACCAAATTAAATTTAAGACTTCTTTAAGACATTAAGACCATTATGACTTAAAGTTTAGATTCATAAAGGCTAAAGACTTAGGCATTTATAAAATGGCCCAGATGGAAAAATTTTTTATTTGCCCTATCAAAAAAATATTATAATTTAAAACATTTATTAATACAATAATAAATTAATTAAAAATATATATATTTTAGATATTTCTTAGCAAAAGATTTCAAATAGTGTAAAAACAAGCAAGCTTTACTTGTATCCATACACCTTTTCCAACATAATCTTTCTTTATAATAATTATAAACAAATGAACAAATGTTTTAAAAGATTTAATAACTATAATAAACTAAATTATGCACAACAATCTGTCCAGGTTGATGTCCTCAGCAGTAAATACATGGAGCACGTTTAAACAAATGTTATTGTAAGGAAAATAATTAAACTATTATGATAAATAGAGTTAAAATGACCTTTTTGAATAAAACGTTTAAAGTTTTATTGAGATGGATTGTTGGTGATTGTATGGGTTTTGGTCAAATTGGGTAGCAAAACATGAACAAAGGAAAATGAAGACTTGTTTAAAAAATATTTAAGACCTACGACACAATATTTCAGTAAATTTAAAAAAGAGTTTTCAAGGCCTAAAATTTAGATTTTGGAATTTAAGACATTTGAAACCCTGTTTTAACACAATAGCACAATAGTTGTATAAAGGGTTAAAATAATATTTCCAACAGCAGGAACATGATCTAGCATCGAATAAAAACCTAAAACTTTAGAACTTAAACTTTAAATCGATTTATATCTCTAAATGTTTTAAAACACAAACCTTAAGCGCTGAAGCGGCGCCGCCTGATGACGTCACACGCCACGCCAAAATAAAAGTCTTTTTTGTTTAGCTTTTTTTGCCACTTACTGTTGCAGTCATGACTTATTGATATATTTCTCCCACGTTTTTTACTTTACACTATATCTAATCTCTCTCTCACACACAAACCTTTAATATAAACATTTAAGACAATTTTGAGAATTTTTTTTTAATCCAGTTCATGACTTGCATGTCTACAACACATTACTTCCTATTAATATCTGAGTCCAAATCTCATCCTCATAATTATGACCTCTTCTTTTCTATTTCTACAACTTCATAGGCTTATGCAGGGTTTCTTTTTTTCATATGAATTGTCATCTCTTGTTATCTTTGTTCCACGTTTCCTGCCATTCTTTAGCAATATCTTCAGTAATAATATTTAAATTACCTTTACTTACAGAAGTACCCATAAATAATAAATAATCACTATTATTCTCATCATTTGTATTGCTAACAATAATGCAATCATTCTCCTGTATACACCGTTAACTCATCACTGATCCTTTTCTCTACTCATATTGGAAACTCAGGAACTGTAAAGGCCACTCCAATCAAGGTCACTCTATCTGCAGCATTAGTATATATTTGAACATCACTGTAATAATCAGTCAAATTTGTCTGTATCTTTTACTGAGAGTGGATTTTCTGATGTCTGTTTTGAATGATTTTATAATTATTAATAAAGTTGAATGTTTAAGCGTCTAGATTGTATGAAATATTACAGTCGTCAGCTTGTACTAGTTTCCTACACTGATTTAATGTTCTCAACCTTCCTATAAATAAAGCTCAACTTATTATATAGCACCTTTAATAACATGAATGTTGACCAAAGTGCTTCCCAAACATGGCTAAATAATACACAATTAGAGAGACAGGACAATATATGCTACAATAACATTTAAAAGCTAAAAATAAATGTAAAATATCTGTATAGTCAATGAGTCCTAAAAGAAGAAGAAAAACTGATTTCTATCAATAGGCTAGAGAGAAGAGGTGGGTCTTGACTGACTGTTTAAAAACACTTAATATAGATGAAGCTTTCATTTCTAAAGGTGAAAGGTTTTGGAGCATAGACTGAGAAGGCTCTGTCTCCTTTTGTTTTCAAGCAGGATTTAGGAACAGTTAGCAGGAGCTGAGCAGAGGACCTGAGGGATCTTTGAGGAGAACACAAAAGTTCATATATATAGACAGGGGCAAGTCAGGGCAAAATATATACAGGCCTGGGCAAACCGGAGCATATTTTTTGTCTTTTTATACCTCTCCTACAAATATAAATTAAATTCTGAAACTGTGATTCTTTTTCATTATTTTAAATGCTTTATTTCTAGATTTGACTGTTTCACCACATTCATTTGTTCACCATGGTACAGTCATTTCTCCTTATGCCCCTTCTTCATATTAGTCTGATTTGCTGCACACAAACAGAGCATTGCAAGCATCAATTATTCACCTTGTCATCATCTTCATCAATATACTTCAGTATTTTTCATCTCTTGCTCACTGACATAGCTGAATGTCTCCCAGTCAGCTGTCTCAAAACACCATATTGCTGTTCCTCTTATGTTTTCATCATAAACACAATCTAAGGGTGTAGGACAGTGTTCCCTGCATCTCCCCAAACATTTTCTCCTCCCTAATCTTTCTAATTTTCTGTCCAGTGCTGACCATTTGATTGAAGTGTGCAATGTGCACAACTATGGTTATCGGTTCATAATAAAGTTGAAAAACATATAAAGTTTTTTCTAACTCTCACAACCTGGTACTGGGCTGTGACCCCTGATCTACACTACAAACAGTTACAGTTTAAATCTTCAGGTGTTAAAGGGTTTCATTTTCAGTAACTTGATATGTATTCAAGAGTTCACCCTTAGCTGATGATTGATAATAAAGCGTGTTTGGCATGCGGTCCCGGGAGAGAGCCCTGGGCTCATAAGATACTCGAGCCCAGGGCTTCCTCCCCGTTAGCAGAGTTTGAGCTCGAAGACGAAGATAACTGAGGTAAGAAACTCTGGTTATTTATAGTGAGTTAGGAATCATCTGATTGGTGAATCATGTTAACTAATGCAGTTGTGAACAATCATAAGCATGTGATCCTCTTGAAAGTAGTTTATACATAAACTTCACGTAAATGAACAGTCAAACTACGAGAACAAGCTTCCGTTTTGAATATACCCGTTTGTGTGGACAAGGTCTCAGTGTTGAGGACTCTGCTTTCCATTGTGAAGCTTCATGTGAGTGCTGAGGCTTCTTTTATGTTTAAAGTCCTTTCCACACTCACTGCATCTAAAACGATCCTCTCCTGAGTGAGTCTTCATGTGTTGCTTAATGGAGTCTTTGCATGTGAGACTCTTTCCACACTGATCACATGTGAACACTATAGTTCCAGTGTGATCATTCATGTGGTTCTTCATGCTAGCTTTGGTTGTGAAGCTCTTTCCACACTGAGAACATGCAAACCGCTTCTCTCCGGTGTGAGTACTCTTGTGGTTATTGAGTGCGCTATTACATGTGAAACTTTTACCACACTCAGTACATGTGTAAGGTTTCTCTCCAGTGTGAATCCTCATGTGGATGATAAGGCTTTGTTTTTGAGCAAAACTTTTCCCACACTGTGTGCAAGTGAATATTCTCTCTCCAGTGTGAGTTCTCATGTGGACTTCAAGGGTGCCATTTTGCTTAAAACTCTTTCCACACTGAGAGCAAGAGAAAGGCCTCTCTCCAGTGTGAATTCTCATGTGGAATGTGAGGTTTCCTGTATTACGGAAGCTTTTCCCACACTGTTGGCATGTGTACGGCTTCTCTCCAGTGTGAATTCTCATGTGGGCTTTAAAGTCATTGCTTTTAGCAAAACTCTTTCCACACTGTTCACAGCTGTAAGGTTTCTCCCCAGTGTGAACTCTCATGTGAACATAAAGGTTTGGCTTTTGACTGAAACTCTTCCCACACTGTTTACAGCTGAAAGGCTTCTCTCCAGTGTGAGTTATCATGTGGACTTGAAGGCTGTGTTTTCGGCTGAAATGGTTTCCACATTGATGACAAGTGAAATTACACCCAGATTTGGATTTCCGAGGTCTTCCTCGTGATGACGTCTTTTCAATCAGTGTGGGTTTTTCATCAGTCGTTATGTCTTGGTGTTTCTCTTCCATTTCATTCTGTTGATGAGTCTCTTCTTTCAGCACCATCAGGTCTTTAAAAAAAAAAAGTTGACTTTAGTATGAAGGCACAAAGCGATAAGCATGAAATAGATGTTTCATCCAGATATTAAAATGACTTCACCATTTACTCTCCGTCATGTGGTTTTAAACATTTTCTTTTTTCTGGAACACAAAGTAAGCCAGCGTTTTTTCACAATATCTTTTTTAGTGTTCAACAGGATTAAGAAACTCATAAAGGTTTAAATCCACACGAGGGAGAGTAAATGGTGAGGCTATTTTCATTTCTGGGTGAACTATCCCTTTAAACCACAGGCCTCAAACTCAATTACTGGAGGGCCGCAGCTCTGCACAGTTTTGCTCCAACCCTAATCAAACACAGCTGATCCAACTAATCAAGACTTTGATTAGACTTTCAGACTACTAGAACTTATTATGCAGGGGTGAGTTGGAGGTGGTTGAGTTTTAGACCATTGCTTTAAAGGGTTCCTATTATGAACCTTGTTTTAAAAGATGTAAAATAAGTCTCTGGTGTTCCCAGAATGTGTCTAAGGTTTCCACTCAAAATCAGATCATATACCTTGCAGAATATTTAATTTTGAGGGGTCAGAGGAAAACCAAGCTGTTTTTGTGTCTGTGGCTTTAAATGCAAATGATCAAACATACTCGCTTTATATTACTCGTGTTGTGTTCCCTCATTTGTATCTTCCACTAGAATGAAAGATTTTTAACTTGCTTGGAAGACCCGATTGAGACAAATCCTGCATGTTCACAGCAAGTACGCATAATTCAAGCTAATATTTGTGAGTTTGCATTATTGTATATAACTTATGCAAATGTTTCCCAGTACTGGGTTGCAGATGGAAGGGCATCCGCTGTTTGCAACATATGCTGGATAAGTTGGTGGTTCATTCCACTGTGGCAACCCCTGATGAATAAAGGGACTAAGCTGAAGGAAAATGAATGAACTTATGCAAATGCTTAATGCCACGTTTGCGGTAAACTGGAGCTATGAGGAGATGGCAAGATGACATACTTCGCTACTTGTTTTTATTTATTAGTACTTTTGTCTTTGTTTTCTTGCATTTGTGCATGTTCTGAGGCTTAGCCGTATGTGGTGACATTTTATTTACCCGACAAGATGCAGAAATGCCATCTAAATAGGTGACCTGCTGTTTGTCCAATCAACCCCAGGTGTAGCCTGAGCAGTGTGGAACGTGATTACAGATAACCCAGGATTCTATTTATCCAGTGTTAGAATGACCCAGGGTTAAACATTTGAAGTGTGAAAAGCCCTAAGAATACTCCACATCAGCTCTCAGGATAACCAGAGTACAATGACAAACAGCGACAATTGTTAGTCATGACATAGCAGTGACCTGATCTCATATGCTATTGTTTTAGAACTTCAGTTGCCTAATGGAGAAATGACCAGGAATAATAAACAGCAGAAAACGGTCACACTACTTGCTCAACAAACAAGTGTGTTTATGACTATACATACAAAGAAAAATAATAAAATTAGAAAACATGACTTTGAAACATCAAGTAGCATTAAGCATGGGCCAGTATAAGATTCTGACGTATGATTACCTTGAATAAAAATATCACGGTTTCACTGTACTGTGATTACTGCTCTAAAATATATTCTTTTTAATTGTCTGGGTAAAAAACAAAACACTTTTTCCCCTTTGAACACAATATATTTTCACTTGAGAAACTTTGAAAGTATGTTGGAGCAGTAAACATGTCAGGCTAAATCATTGAAATGAATCATTGACTTCTGCTGTCTTCATTTGTTTCAAAAACACAGATTTCTTTACAATTTAAAATGGCATCTTTGGATATCTTTTCTGCTGAAGATACTGTTGTCCTAATAAACTTAAAACAAAACATAAAAAACCCTTACATATACTGTAGGGACGGTACTGCAGAAAATTTTGGCTGTTTTAAAACCTTGACTTTTTCAAACCGAGGTATACCTTGAAAACGGTTATCGTCCCATGCCTAAGCAGCATAACACTGTTTTTAGGATCTAAAAATTAATTCTTTCGCTATTTTTACGGTTAATTATTTTAAAGTGATTCATGTTTTTATTCAAGATAGACTTTGTGTAGTAAGGATATAACTGCCTGAATGTAGATTATACCGGTTTTTAACCAGTTTTAATAAGGACGGCTGAGACTACACTCAGCCTCGGATAGGAAACAGATTATACGTTAAGTGTGTGTCTTCTATTTGATTGTGGATCCATTTCACAGGTCTGGAGTCAGCTCTAAACAGTCTAGTGGATGTCTGACGTTTATGCTTGAGATATTGTTCAGAATTGTACGCACGCACCCCTGCGTGACGCAGTTAATGACCTTATGTGAGAGTATAATTGTTATTAATTTGTGATTGTAAGCAGAGCGGCCGAGGAACTCATTGCAAGTGTTGAAGCTGGCTTCTGCTGATGAAACTGCAAACTATCTTCAGTAAACTTTATTTATTTATTTATTTAAATCTCTGACTCAGGCTCTTCTTCATCTGACAGACTGGTCATTCTTTGGGTTAAAACTGTATACCATCCCTACAAGTGTTCATTTCATTCAGCACATTTAAAATTGGGGGCATCCACGTTTTTGGACATGCTTTAAACCAGGGTTTCTGCAGGTTTTACCAAATTAAATGTAAGACTTTTTAAGACATTAAGACCATTATGACTGAAATTTTAGATTCATAAAGGCTAAAGGCTTAGGCATTTTTAAAATGGCCCAGATGAAAAAGATTTTTAAATATTATAATTTAAAACATTTATTAATACAATAATAAATAATAATAAATGAATAAAAAAAAACTATATTTTAGATATTTCTTAGCAAAAGATTTCAAATAGTGTAAAAACAAGCTAGCTTTACTTGTATCCATACACCTTTTCCAACATAATCTTTCATTATAATAATTATAAACAAATGAACAAATGTTTTAAAAGATTTAATAACTATAATAAACTAAATCTATGCACAACAATCTGTCCAGGTCGATGTCCTCAGCAGTAAATACATGGAGCATGTTTAAACAAATGTTATTGTAAGGAAAATAATTAAACTATTATGATAAATAGAGTTAAAATGACCTTTTTGAATAAAAAGTTGAAAGTTTTATTGAGATGGATTGTTGGTGATTGTATGGGTTTTGGCTAGATTGGGTAGCAAAACATGAACAAAGGAAAATGAAGACTTGTTTAAAATAAGATTTAAGACCTACAACACAATATTTCAGTTAATTTAGGACTTTAAGGCCTAAAATTTAGATTTTGGAATTTAAGACATTTTAAGACCCCGCAGAAACCCTGTTTAAACACAATAGCCCTGGTAATTAGTTATTATAATAATGATGTAATTCTAACTCCGATACTATCTGTGAGAACTAGTAACAACTACTAGAAACAAGTTTAAATCCATAAAGAATTTGATGAAAAAAAGGGAATTGTGATCAATGTGTCATATGCAAATGGAAAGTACTAAGCCAACACTATCACTGTAATAGCAGATATCTTCTATGAGAATACTGTAGGTCAAATATCGTCAGCTCAGTTAAACTTTTTTTATTATTATTTGTTTTAATTTATTTCATATAGCACCAGTGTTCAAGGACGCATTACAAACAGTAGGAGAACAAGAAAAGCAATAACCTTAAGAAGGTGAAGAAAATGGGAGACTAATAATACATAAAATAATAACAAAAGACACGAGAACAAGTAACAAGAAAGAAACTGATTCCTATCTTTCAATGAGAGCTTATGTGCATTTAGGAGAACTAGGCAGCACACTCAGGGCTGCAAGATGGATTTAATTTAGTATTCTTATTATTAAAATATATCTGAATGAGGATCAAATGACTGAGTTGGTCTTTGAGAATGAAAATCAACCTGTTTGTTCCTGCAGATCTTCCTGTTTGACTGTGAATGTTTCTTCAATCTTCAGGTCTTCACTCTCCACTTTAATAAACGCCATCTTTATAACAGTGTGGAGATCAGTCGCTTCAACAGGAGTTTTTCTCTGCGTTTGGACACTTTATCCTGTTTAAAATGAACAAAACAACGAACAGAAACAAAATAACTACTTTTCAACACTTGCTTCTACAGTTTCTTTTAATGATGACAAAAAGAAATCAGGTAAAGGTTTCATTAAAACACATATTACACACTTCTTTGTTACTTTATTCAAACAATAGCCCTCGGTTACTGAGAATAAAATAGTACTACGTTGTATAAAGGGTTAAATAATATTTCCAACATCGGGAATTTAATTAAGCATTGGATCAAAACTTGAAACTTTATTAGATCGAGTTATATCTGTAAACGCTTTAAAACTAACCTTTCTCCACGTGAATCCCAGCGCTGAAGCGGCGCCGCGTGATGACGTCACACACCACGCCAAAATAAAAGTCTTTTTTGTTTAGCTTTTTTTGCCACTTACTGTTGCAGTCATGACTTATTGATACATTTCTCCCATGTTTTTCCCTTTACACTATATCTAATCTCTCTCTCTCTCTCATATATATATAATACAGAGAAAACACAGAAATAAAATAAATATATAGATTAATAAAATTTAAAAAAGATTAATAAAAGTAGATAAATAAAAATAAAAAGATGAATAAAAATAAAAATAGGTTAATAAAAATAAAAAGATTAATAAAAAATATATAAATAAAAATATAATAATAATAAAAAATAGATTAGATCTTTCTCACACACACTTCAGTATTTAAAGTTGATCAAAACCTTTAATCTAAACATTTAAAAACAATTTTGAGAAACTTTTTTAATCCAGTTCATGATGACTTGCATGTCTACAACACATTACTTCCTATTAATATGTGAGTCCAAATCTCATTATCATAATTATGACCTCTTCTTTTCTATTTCTACAACTATAGGCCTATATAGGGTTCCTTTTTTTTCATTTGAATTGTCGTCTCTTATTATCTGTGCTCCACGTTTCCTGCCATTCTTTAGCAATATCTTCAGTAATAATATTTAATTATATTTAAATATATTTAATAATATTTAATTTACCTTTACTTACAGAAGCATTAAAGGGGTAGTTCACATAAAAATTACAATTCTGTCATTTCCTCATCCTCTACTTGTTCCAAACCAGTTTGAGTTTCTTCTGCTGAATGCAAATGAAGAGAATACAGGAGCAAAGACAGCCACTATATGGTTCAACAGTTCCTACTTTGGCTGCTTTTTTCAACAGTTTCTTGCACACAAAATGTTCCTGGAACTCGATTACAACTGAACCACTAAAGTCACATGGACTGTTTTGACAATGTTTTTGGTTCCTTTTCTGGACTTTGAGCATCTCGGGACTCTTGTTGTCTATGACAGACGAGGGAGCTCTCAGATTTCATCTAAAGTGTCTTCATTTGCATTCTGAAGATGAGCAAAGTTCTCAGGGGATTGAAACAACAAGTAGAGGGACAATCGTTCTCGAGTGCCTAGTGTACACTATAACGCACACCTCCCACCACTGCTGATATACAGCCACATCGCACTAATTTTATTTATTTATTTTTTAATGCAATAACAACAGGCCATTACAACAAATAGAAATACAAAAACTGATAGAAGGCCACATCGCACTGCTACCCCTGTGATATTACTCATTTATGCATTCATTTTCTTTACAGCTTAGTCTCTTTATTAATCAGGGGTCGCCATAGTGGAATGAACCGCCAACTTATCCAGCACATGCTTTACGCAGCGGATGCCCTTCCAGCTGCAAACTATTACTGGGAAACATGCATACACAGTCATTCACACACACCGCATGCATACTGCATGTCTATGGACTTGGGGGAAGCCAGAGCACCTGGAGGAAAGTCACACGAACATGGGGAGAACATGCAAACTCCACACTGCAACGGTAAAACTTTGTTTTTTGCATTAGCTCGATCATGCTCTCTGCCCCCTCTCGCCTTGCTCTTGGACAATGTCTCAAAGAACTTTTCATGCAACCTCTTAAAGTTTAGAAACCGCCAAAACTTCAGCAAACTGACTGTCTATCACCCCGGTAACCCACGACAACTTCCACTCACAAGCAAGTGAATCGCAAGGACGTCACTGTAGCTAAATCACCAACCAATCAGAAACGCTGTGTTTCGTCATGGCCAGTCGGCGAAGGAAACTCAAACAAATGTTGTCTCTTGCTGATCTGGTGCAAATTGATCTTAAGCAGTTAAAGAGAAGCCAAACTTCTGCTTTTGTGGTTTCTCAGGTGTGATTCTAAGATCTAGTAATAAGAGCTAAAATTTATTTGGGATGATTGTCAAATCATTTTGCACAAGTAGCAGAATTGAGAACCACTGCTCTGAGGAACTCAAAATAACAAACTACATACTCAACTTGAATTGCCTTCCTAAAGATACTTCTCTACTTCAGTATATCCCTGTAAATATTTCTTTACAATATTTAAAACAGTTTGATAATTTAGACAATTCATTTCACTGGAACAATAAGCACCCTTGTTTGCATAGGAGTATATCGCAACAGCCAGATGATAAAAAAGGGTTGGGGCTTCCTGAGCATTTATTTCATTATTACACCTTCAGTCTGAGACATCTCGTGCACTGGTCCATCCCTCCTGAGAGAGCTCCATCTTGGTTTATTGTTAAACAAGCCATCCTACTTCCCCTTCCACCACTACAATGTCATTTATTCTTTTTTATTTTGTAAATGTGTTATTTTTGAGGCTGATTTAAAAAATGTAATAATTTTTACTGCAAGAAGGCTAGAACTGTCTCAGTTCTCAGAACTGTCTCATAACAGTGTCCTTTTGGCTTCATAGGACATGGACCTTCAGCATGCAGTGGGACGGTTTGCTGCTGATTGTGACATGGCAGGGAAAGACCCAGCACCTCTAAGTCAGAAACCATGGTGCTTGACTGGAAAAAGTTGACCATCTGCAGTTTAAAAGAGAGCCCTTACCCCAAATGGAGTTCAAGTATCTGCGTTTTTTTTTCATGAGGAATGTAATGTGAGATTAAAACATGGATCAGTGCAGTGGCAGCAGTAATGCAGTTGATGTGATTGTCTGTTGTGGTGAAGGAGCTGAGATGAAAGGCAATGTTCCCAATTTACCACTCAATCTAGGTTCCTACTCTCACATATGGTCATCACTGAAAGGACAAAATCTCGGATTCAACCAGACACATTTTACAAAGTGTTATGACCCACTCGTTTGAGTCGCAACATAAAAGAGAGATGAGCCAACAAAGTAGCCTGAATGCAAATTATTTATTATAAAATGTAACTCACAGAACAATCAATCAAAGCAACCAGCAAATGTCTAGGGATAATAATGAAGATAAAGAACTCAGCATATAATCACAACAACACTTAAACTACATGATACTAGTAATGCAAAACAAAACCATAAGGTTAAAGAGTCAATGAGATGGCAGGTCTTGACATGAGGTTTCCTGAGTAGCCACAGCGCCCTGGGGTAGCTAGCGCAACAACTTTTATATACCTATTGATGAGTAATGCAGGCATCCAATCAGGATTTACCACAGACTCCAAGCTGGAATCTTGGGATCATCACAGTGTATTAATATTGTAAAACTTAATACCCGTCGCTCTGCCTAAATCACAAAATATTCATCGAGTTTGTATTCTACTCAAAAAGGTAAATGTAGTAAACTAGAAAGAATCTTGAACCAAAAGTATAAACTTTACTAATAAAAGATGCAACACAGGACAAATGAATGGGCTTTCTAAACTTTCTAAACAACACTAGCTACATGAATACACTGGAGAGTGGAGTACAGATGTATCCGCACCTGTACAATCACTTGCAAAGAAATTTTAAGCTGCAGTGGTGCTGTTTGCCAGATGTTTATGAAACTGTTCTTCACTCAGCCACCATCATTGTGTTTATGGTAAACGCGAGAAGTGCAACACATTTACAACTCCTCCTACTGCAGTGTAGGTGTGTTGAAAAACAGAATGCCGTCACTCAGCCTTTTCAAACATTATTCAGACATGAAACATCCTGTGCACATGAGAAAATGTTTTGCTGCATTCATGTCATGTGTGCAACTTTTTGTCAACGTGTTTATTAAACTGCGCCGAATGAGTGAAACTCTAGACACTGATCAGATCTCTCCAGTGTGAATCTTCTTTGGGGTTTTCAGATGTGTTAACTGATTAAACCTCTTGTCACAGTGTGAACACTTGTACGGTTTCTCCAGTGTAAATTGTCTGGTGCAGTTTCAATTTTGGAGCTGTAATAAAAGTCTTCTCACACTCAAGCACATATACTCTTTCACACCAGTGTGGACCTTCATGTGTTCATTAAGGTTTGCTGATCGGTTGAAACTCTTCCCACACTGAGTGCATGTGAATGGTTTCTCTCCAGTGTGGGTCTTCATGTGTTTATTAAGGTCTGAGAAGTTGCTGAAACTCATCCCACACCGAAGCTACGATCACACTAGAGTTTGAGCATGCGAAATTCTGTTGTATGGCGCTGCGAAAAGGGGCGGGATTAAACAAGATGATTAGACATAAAAAAAGTGAGCGATTGGTCCATATTTTACATTTCAGTCAAGAGAGGTCATGTTTTGATATTCGATTGGTCTCACACAGTCAAGTGATGCGATTTCGCAGGTCAGAGTTTACCAAGCTTAAACTTTGCAAGGCGAACTGCGAAACTTGACACACGAACTTGCGTTTCTGGTCTGACGCATTGGCGTGCGTATTGAAGGATTTTTTGATTATTTTAACTTCATCCTATACATTAATAGACTAATCCTTGCATTAACAGTTTAATTCTGTTTTTAACTAATTACATGAGCTTATGCTGATGTGTTTATCCTCATATAACCTCATGTGCTTAACCTTATCTAACCTTGCTCCATAACAGCTGTGTCTTCGTGTGACTGATAACCGAGTTAAGTTAACTCCTCTGTACTTATTATCAACAAAATGTTACAATTCCACTTTCAGAGTGTGCTCATTTACAGGAACCATAACAGACGGGAGGGGCGAAGGCTCGCTCTCTTTCAGGCTCTGTTATGTGTATGTGTAACTTTTTCTGTGCAGATTTCCTGTTCTGCCTAACAACTGATGATTGAACTGATCTGGATGGTGGATCTTTCTTACTGAAAGAGAGACAACGATAAATATAGGGGGGACAAGGGTGTGGGTGTGTGTGCCCAGCTGACACAGACACCCTGTGTTGCTGTTCTCTGACACCCGGAGCTCTGTAATGCTTTATTCATCTAATTAATTAAATTGATAAAACTTATTTAAAGCCTCTGACTCATTTAACATGGGAGGACTAGGAAAAGTCTAACAGTATGAATGGAAGTCTATGGAGAGAAAAGTCCAGTGTGACTGTGGCTTAAGTGCAAGTGAATGGTTTCTTTCCAGTGTGGATCCTCATGTGTATATTAAGGGATGATGATTGGCTGAAACTCTTCCCGCACTGAGTGCAAGTGAATGGTTTCTCTCCAGTGTGGATCCTCATGTGTTGATAAAGGTTTGATGAGCAGTTAAAACTGTTCCCACACTGAGTGCATGTGAACGGTTTCTCTCCAGTGTGGATCCTCATGTGTTGATAAAGGTTTGATGAGCAGTTAAAACTCTTCCCACACTGAGTGCATGTGAATGGTTTCTCTCCAGTGTGGATCCTCATGTGTAGATTAAGGTATGATGAGTAGCTGAAACTCTTCCCACACTGAGTGCACGTGAATGGCTTCTCTCCAGTGTGGATCCTCATGTGTTGAGAAAGGTTTGATGAGCAGCTGAAACTCTTCCCACACTGAGTGCATGTGAATGGTTTATCTCCAGTGTGGCTCATCATGTGTTCATTAAGGTGTGCTGATTGGCTGAAACTTTTCCCACACTGAGTGCATGTGAAAGGTTTCTCTCCAGTGTGGATCCTCATGTGTAGATTAAGGGATGATGATAAACTGAAACTCTTCACACACTGAGTGCATGCGAATGGTTTCTCTCCAGTGTGGATTTTCATGTGATTATTAAGGTGTGATGATTGGATGAAACTCATTCCACACTGAGTACATGTGAATGGTTTTTCTCCAGTGTGGATCCTCATGTGAATTTTAAGACTGCTTTGTCTTCCAAAACTCTTTCCACACTGAGTGCAGGTGAAACGATTCTTGTCTTTCCTTTTCAAAATACCATCAGTCTGAAAATGGGTTTTTTCCTCAATTTTGACATGATGTTCCTCCTCTTTACTCCCCTCATTCTCTTCAGTTAGGTCTGAAATAAATAAATAAAACATTCGTTTTCATTAAGTCTTAAAATTTCTCATTAAAAGCTGAAAAGTGAAAAGACACTGGAAACATTGGCTACACACACTGTAATTTTGATGCACATTAAATGTTAAATAAATCAGATCACATTTTGTTTGGTCCATTAACAGATTCAATCCTTTTACAATGTAAAATGTGTCAAAGCCACTTAACATAGAAGTTATAGTAAATGGACTCTATGCACAAACTCTGCTGATGTGTTTCCGGTAGAATATCAGTCAGGCTGATTTTTTAGGTTTTTCTTCCCCTTTCAATAAATATGCGTGTGTAAGTCTTGAGTGTCCGATTCTACATCTTGTATGTACAACCTGGTCATGTCTATTTTCAAAACGGTAATTATTTATTTCATTTACAAATGGATTCACTTCATTCAATTTGTTATTCCTACATTCATCCCATTCCATTAGCCATTTCTCATTAATAAACAGATTTAAAACAGGTTTAATATGAGACACAGGAATTTTACATTCTGTAATCTCCAACTGTAGGGCTTCCTTAGCTGCTTTATCTGCATGTTCATTTCCAATTAATCCCATATGTCTTGGTATCCAGCAGAAAATAATATCAAAGTCTTTAGTCTTTAAAAGGTCCCCTTTTTCTTTAAAGCTAAAAATCATAGGATGATCAGTTTTCAGAGATTCAAGTGCTTGTAAGCAGAACATAGAATTTGTGCAAATTAAAAACTGCCATTGCTGTTCTTTTTCTATTTGTTCCAGAGCTAAAAACAGTGCACAAGATCAGCTGTGAATATCGAGCTTTGTCCGGGAATACTCTTTCTGAAACACTCTGAACCAATCACTGCTGCAGCAGATACTCTTCCATCTGATTTTGAACCATCTGTATACACTGGTACATAAGTTGGTGGATTGCATCCGATATTCATAAATTCTTCCTGATAAACATTTGGGTGGATTTCCCTTTTTTTAAACTGAGACAGGTGCATTATAATAGATGGCTTTTTAATATGCCATGGTGGTTTAGGGCATGCATGCATTGTTATTATTATATCCAGATTAATATCCAACTTCTCCAAGTGAGTTTTCATTCGAATTCCTAAAGGTCTGATGTAGCTGGGTCTGGCATCATATTGGTGCTGATATTGAGGGTGGAAAACTGTAGAATTTGCTGGATTGTCTTTATTAGCTTTCAGCTTGACTGTGTAACCCAGGTTACTAGAACCATATTAACCTGCAAATAGAAAAGAGAAATATATTATAACACATAGAAAATAGTTGCTAGATATATATTTAATTAATTGAAAGCCAAATATTATTTGAGGAACAGTAGTAAATATTAAAAAATAATAATTACTCACGAATTTGAAAAATTAGAGTTAGCTCCGCCCATTAGGATTGCGTCATCGCGAGTCGCGGGAATGAGCTGCGTCTTTACACAGAGGCCAGAGTGAAACGAGCGGCGAACGAGGCAACAACAAACTAGCGCGATTCCCAAGATAAGTTTTTGAAAAGTGAGATTAGAGAACTGATATAGAGATAGAGATATAGAAAATTGATACCTGAGTAAAGTGCTCGAGAAAGAAGTGTTCAAGAGAGAGAAACGTCATCAGAGAGAAGTTTCATTTAGTACTGTCTGTGCTGTGCTGAATCCGAGGAGCAATTTATTTATTTGATTACCGAAAATCAAGGAAATCTGATTTTTCCTAGCATCATCAAGGATTTGTTTCAAATCCTTGTCATTTTCTTGGTAAGTGAATTATTAAATAGTTATATTTTATCGTGTATTCACAGCAAAAGTCAATGTGTTTGTCTTTTGGGGATATAAGTGCTTAAAACAGTTAAAACTTACTATTCCTGCAAAATTCTTGAAAAAGGGATATAGCGTGATTATTTTATTGTGATTTATAAGAGTTCAAGATAGATTTAGCTTTATAATTATGCAAAGGGTGATGCAGCACAGTGGAGTTATGCTAACCATGCGGTCTGCAGCTACAGGCTAATGTGTGCTCCATATGCTGTTGTATGCTGTTTAATGAGATTAGTGCTTTATGCTGAGAGAATGTATGTACAAAAGAGAAAGTGTGGGAATATTTTATTTTTATTACATTTATTGTAGTTGAAATGTACCCATTTACATGTTAATGGTTGAAATTGGGATTCATGTGTGATTAATGCAGATTTTTCACCTTGTTTTGCAAGGTTGGGTTTTTTTTTTCCTCCCTCTTTTCTCCTGTTCTCTTTTATTTTACTTTATTTCACCTGTTGCTCCTGAGATCCGTTGCCTGTCGCGATTCTGGATGAGGAGTTGAGAGAAGTACTGGAGTTTGTTTCCGCTGCTGTAAAAAGTCAAAGTTGGTGGAAACTGGCGAGCCATCCCTGCGTTCAGCGAACCTGGTCATCAATTCCGTTGGAAAAGTGGTAGCCATTCGCATGCACTACAAGTTTCAGAGTTCACACACACACTTCATTTTTACTGATACTGATACGAGCGAACAGGTTTTGCAAAAGTTTTTCCATCCTGTGGAACTGAGTTTTGTTTACTGAACGGACACCAAGAAGTCACATTTTCCGAATTGTCAAAAGCTAAATTGTTCCTGTTGAATATCTCAGTGAGAAATTGATATTGTGAGTGCTGTTTTGTTTTTATTTAGAGTGTTTTGAAAGAAAAAAAGAGTTATTTTGTAAAATAATTGAATTGCATTTTCTTTTCTTTTATTTCAACTATCTTATTTTATTTCAACCGTGAACTGGGTTTATTTTCTTGGAAAAAGGAAATTATTGACTGTGAAGAGCTAAAGTGAAACTAAGTTATTAGATAATTAGATTTATCAGATAATTGGATTTATTAGATAATATAATTAGACTAGATTACATTAGATAATATTAGATAATAATATTATCATTAGATAACATAATTAACTGAATAAGTAAATAGGTAACAATAAGTGATTAAATAATACATATAAGAGTTATTATTATATTATATTACTATATATATATTTAAAATAATAGTATTCTAAATATAGTATCCTAAATAATAGCATTCTAGATATAGTAATCTAAATAAATTGGGTTTAATTTTGGTTTTATCAAGGTACTGTGGTATTTGTTTATTTAATTACATTTGTTTATTGTTTCTATTTTATTTGTGCTGTGTTATTGTGATTTTGAATTAATTTAATACTTGGAAAGGATTTTTATAAAGCACTTATTTTTCAATCAAACCCCATTGACTGGTGTCTTTTCTCTTGCTGCAACTCTGGCTCTTGAGCGAATCTAGTCTTCTGATCGGCCCATAGTGTTAATTAAGATATCGAAATAATCTGTAGGTCACAGGTGCTACAACTGCATATTTGAGAGCCTGTTTCAATCTTCTGTTGTAAAGTGACATTTCTCCTGCTGCCGTATATAAACTTTGAATTGGAGAAGTCCTGTATGCTACAAGAGCAAGTCTCAGTCCTGTATGATGTACTGTATCAAGCATCTTTATGTATGATATCCTTGCAGATCCGTAAACTATGCTCCCATAGTCCATTTTTGATCTAATAAGTGTCCTATAAAATCTTAAGAGTATCCCCCAATCTGCAGCCCATTTGATCTTTGCTAAAACCTTTATAACATTCATTGCTTTAAAACATCTATTTCATAATACTTTAATATGAGGAATAAACGATAACTTCTTGTCAAATCTCATTCCTAGGAACTTTACCTCTTTCACAACTTGTATAGTTTCTCTATCTAAAAAAGCTCTGGATCTAAATGCATATATCTTAAAAGACAAAAATGCATGCATACAGTTTTGGATTTAGAAAATTGAAAACCATTTAAAACTGACCAGTCATACATTTTAATTATACATATTTGAATTTGTCTCTCGATTGTATACATATTTTTCCTTTATAACAAATACATTCTGTGAGGCGACAGCACTACCTACTGCGCCACCACGGTGCCAATAATACAACAATAAATAAATTAATAAATAGTTAATTTTTTAAAAATATTTTAGATATTTCTTAGCAAAAGATCTTAAATGTTGTGTAAAGAAGCAAGCTTTACTTGTATCCATACATTTCTTTCCAAAATAAACTTTCTTTAAAATAAATTAACAAATGTTTCAAAAGTTTTAAAAACTATAATAAACTAAACCGATGCACAACAGTCTGTCCAGGTCGATGTCCTCAGCAGTAAATACATGGAGCACGTTTAAACAAATGTTATTGTAAGGAAAAGAATTAAACCATTATGATAGAGTTAAAATGACCTTTTTGAATGAAAAGTTGAAGGTTTTATTATGATGGATTGTTGGTGATTGTATGGGTTTGGGCCAGATTGGGTAGCAAAACATGAACAAAGGAAAATGAAGACTTGTTTAAAAAAGATTTAAGACCTACAACACAATATCTATATTTTATATAGCGCCAGTGCTCAAGAACTCTTTACAAACAGTAGGAGAACAAGAAAAGCAATAATGTTAAGAAGGTAGAGAAAATGGGAGACTAATAATACATAAAAAGAAGGACAAAAAACATGAGAACAGTGCATTCATTAGCATTAAATGAACATCCTGAAGAAAAAGTGACGAAAGAAACTCATTTCTGTCTTTCAATGAGTGCTTATGTGCATTTAGGAGAACTAGGCAGCACACTCAGGGCTGCAAGATGGATTTAATTTAGTATTCTTATTATTAAATTATATCTGAATGAGGATCAGATGACTGAGTTGGTCTTTGAGAATGAAAATTAACCTGTTTGTTCCTGCAGATCTTCATGTTTGACTCTGAATGTTTCTTCAATCTTCACATCTTCACTCTCCTCTTTAATAAACGCCATCTTTATAACAGTATGGAGATCAGTCGCTTCAGCAGGAGTTTTTCTCTGTGTTTGGACACTTTATCCTGTTTAAAATGAACAAACAATAAAAATGTTTAAAATAAATAAAACAATGAACAGAAAAAAATAACATCTCTTCAACACTTGAGAGTAATTAACAAAAAGAAATCATCGAAGCAAGAAACAATAGCCACAAATGAGCTGATTAAAACTAGTACTCCATTTCTTATATATAGTGATGTATACTTAGAGTGGAAAAGACATTATGCTCTAAATTAAACCTTCATTAAAACACTTATTACACACATTTCTGTTACTTTATTAAAACTTTATTCAGGTATGTTCTTAATTGTTTTGTTTGTTTTATTTATTGTCTGCTTACAGCAACGTTGTAGCACTTAATTTCCACAATAACTTCCTCTCAGGAACAAATAAAGTTTATCCTATCTTATTCAAACAATAGACCTTACTGTGAGTAAAAGAGTACTTCGTTGTATAAAGGGTTAAAATAATATTGTCAACAGCAGGTACATTTAGCATTAAATGAACAACCTGAAATTTTAATCAGTCGGTTTACATCTATGTAAAAGGTTTAAAACAAACCTTTCTCCAGTTGAATCACAGTGTGAGAGTGGCGCGGCCTTATGACGTCACACGCCACGCCAAAATAAAAGTCTTTTTTTTGTTTAGCTTTTTTCCCCCGCTTACTCTTAGTCATGACTTATTAATACATTTCTCCTTTCCACTTTCTATTTTGTATTTGTAAGACATCATTATTTATGTTAATTGAAAAAACCCATTTACCCCCACTAGATCTTTGCCTTCTGGTAGGTTGGTAAGAGGTTGCATTTTCTTTAAACGATTGCATTTCTTTATCCATAGCTTTAACTCATTCACTTGCATTCACTGATGTTACCACCTCTTTGTATGTTTGAATGGGGAAACATTCAAATTCAAAAATTGCTGGCCAGGTCCCAACCTTTATATGGAATAGGTTGAAACATATTTGCTCTACAGTCCATTTGTCAGGATAAAAACAATATTTATAATCAATCAAACAAACAAACAAAAAACTAAATAGTTGTAAAGAGGCTTTTAAATATGACTGAAGAACTTAATACAACGTTGAACAATGCATCCACATGTTTAGATATAATACATTTTATAATGTTAGCATTCATATATTATTTGAGGGTAAATTCAGAATGTGCAACTTACCTTTTCTGTCTTCAATAAAGAAGTGGGATGAGAAATGGCCTCAGTGGGTTTTTCTTTATATGTTGTTGTTGGTAATAATCCCAATGTAGGAATCTAAACTGTAGTTTGTCCTCAAGTTGTTCTCTTTACTCAGCAAAATAAGCCAATGAAGATTCTGTTAGGAACCCAGAATATATAAACACAACCCTGCTGAGAGACTGGATCTGGAATGTGATTGGATAAGACTCAATTGGCCCCCATTAATGCTGGTATAAAGATGCAAATGAGCAGTAGAGAGCAGTGAAGACTCAAGACACATTACTGTGGGGGATGTGAAGTTCAGCAGCTTTACAAACCATAGTTTTACGGAGAAGTAATGATGTTTTGGGAAAATAAATTGACTTTAGCCATCAACATTTGTTTTGTTGCTGTTGTTTTATAGGACTATTCATGGAAGCTTATTTTTTTTATTTTGGCTCCTGCATTTTGTAGTTAATGTTGATACACTTATGTTAAGGTACTTTGATTTGAAACACATTTCAATGTATTTTTCCCAAGCCTGGTTATAAAGTAATACAAGAGTTGTGTGTGTTTTGTAGAAGCTTCTCAGAGTCTCTTGGCTGAAGTCTTTGTTTAAAGATGCAAATGAGTATTGAAGACTCAAGCCACACTGATATCTCAATACACACAACTACATTCACTTATATAATAGTTATGTAAGTCTTATCCTATGATACAGTGATATATTATCATTCGTTGAAAGAAACAATTTCTAAACTTCACAGTGAGGTTTTATTTGTTAAGTTCAGTCAATACATTGACATGAGCTAACTACAGTATTAGCAATGTTTTTGTCATTTATTTATCACTGAACTTGTTCTTTATGTGAGTTTAGAGTGCTTTATTTCTCTTAAAGCACATGCAGCACATTACTGGTTTCTGTAAGACCATCAACACACTCTTAACAGGTCAATTATTTCTTTCTAAAAGTGTCTATAGATTTTAACGATCAAAATGTAACTTGTTTCTGTGCCAATTATTGTTTTCTTTCTTTCAGTTTTTAGTTGAACAGAACATGTGTGAGCAGCTCAGCTCTCTCTATGCCTCTTATTCACCTGTTATGTAACAAAGATGTTTTTCCCTCTAATTATTACTTGTGTTTGTGCATACAAATATGCATAAACATTCACAAAAGCATATATAAGATACCCTGTGACAAAACCTTTTCCTTTTAACACAGTAAAGCGATCACATGCTGTTGATTTTTTTGCTACTTTCGGCCTTAGTGGATAATTGTTTGTACATTAATCACAAATGGATGAGAAACACTGTAACATCAAACTCATTTGTGTTAATTCCAGGTGCTGTGAAATGTTATGAACAAGCTGCAGAGGTAATCAGGTGTGAGTAAAGTGCCATTTATCTGATCCAGTCCTCCAGTATCTTTTTTTGCTTCAAATTAAAGTCTTTTACACTAAAAGCATTATGAAATTGGTCTTTTGTTGCGAATAATTGATTTATATTATCTGAAATATAACTAATTCTATTATATAGCTTTATCTCTTAACCAGGAGAATGAGGGAAAATGCACTCACTCTGCATAGTGACATTCTGAAATCAAATTGAAACGAGCCTTATAGACAAAGGAATCAATGCTTTCGAATCAATGCGCAAAAACACAACACATTAAAGTTTACCAAGACAGACACACAGAGGAGAGTTCTGTCTTGGTACAGGCAAAAATCAAGCAACACAAAGAAATCAAGAAAGCAACTTTTAATCAGAAACTTCCACAGCACAGAAGTTTCTAAATGCACTTACTCTGTCTAAGGTAGGCTCATATATATAGCAGCTGGGCATAGTTAATCTGAAAGCAAGTTAGGCCGTGGTCACACTAGAGTTTGTGCTTTCAAAATTCCGTTGTACAGCGCTGCAAAAAAGGACGGGATAAAACAATATGATTAGACGTTGCTAAAAGCGAGCGATTGCTCCATATAGCTCATGTTTTGATCTTTTATTGGTCTCATGCACTCACATGGTGCAATGTCAAGCTTTGGTCTTACCTTTGTGGAGTCCACTATTAAATCTGTCATCCATCTATATATTTATAATTAGAAAATAATTACATCACAAGTAAAATTATTGTATAGGCAGTTTATACAGGGTAATTCAATGACAAGAGTTCACTTTCATATCTACACAATGCAAAACTTGTAATGTGATTAACCTGCTCCACCTACACCAACTACAGCATTTCTCAGACTTCTTTTTCACTATGGTGTAATTACAGAGGTGGACATCTCACAAAACAACAACTGCACTTACTCCTGTAACTTGTTTGCAACAATGAATTTAAATCTTTGTGTCACATAATCATTTAAATAAATGGATCATCATCATGGGCAGTTATCTTAATAGCTACCTAATAGGCCAGACCATTAACTGAATAGGATCATTTTACATATAAGAAACCTGTTAATAGGTATAGCTGTTCATGCCAATACCAACTTGATAGCCTAAAGCATATTACATGAACAGGACCTGCCTTACATCTCTTAAGTCAAATAAGCAAAGGTGTCTATAACAATACATGCTTGATTCCCCAAATCATTACAATCGTTACATCTGAATGGTGCCTTTTCACACGTTTTAAAAATAACAACCATTTGTAAGCATAGTTCTTCACCAATACCAGTTTAATACCTCAAGTAAGTATACATGTGAGGTGGTGCAGTGGGTAGCATGATCGCCTCACAGCAAGAAGGTCGCTGGTTCAAGCCTCAGCTGGGTCAGTTGGCATTTCTGTGTGGAGTTTGTATGTTCTCCCTGCGTTCTGGTGAGTTTCCTCCGGGTGCTCTGGTTTCCCCTAAGTCCAAAGACATGCGGTATGCATACGATGTGTGTGAATGAGAGTGTATGCATGTTTTCCAATAATGGGTTGCAGCTAGAAGGGCATCTGCTGCGTAAAGCATGTGCTGTGTAAGTTAGCGGTTCATTCCACTATAGCAACCCCTAATTAATAAAGGGACAATTAATTAATAAAATTAATGAATAAATGAGTAATATCACACGAGTAGCAGTGCTTAAAGTTTTTGTATTTCTATTAGTTGTAATGGCCTGTTATTATTGCAATAAAAAATACATTTAAAAAGCATTGCGATGTGTCTGTATATCAGCATTGGTGGGAGGCGTGCGTTATAGTGTACACTAGGCACTTGAGAACGATTGGTCCCTCTACCTGTTGTTTCAATCCCCTGAGAACTTTGCTCATCTTCAGAACGCAAATGAAGAAACTTTAGATGAAATCAGAGAGCTCCCTCGTCTGTCATAGACAACAAAAGTCCCGAGAAGCTCAAAGTCCAGGAAAAGAACCAAAAACAACAGTCCATGTGACTTTAGTGGTTCAATTGTAATCGAGTTCCAAGAACATTATGTGTGCAAGAAAATGTTGAAAAAAACAGCCAAAGTAGGAACTGTTGAACCATATAGTGGCTATTTAGCCTCTGTATTCTCTTTATTTGACAGTATTGTCATTTTTATGTGAATTACCCCTTTAATGCTTCTGTAAATAAAGGTAAATTAAATATTATTCCTGAAGATATTGCTAAAGAATGGCAGGAAACGTGGAATACAGATAATAAGAGACGACAATTTCATATGAAAAAAAGAAACCCTATACAGGCCTATGAAGTTGTAGAAATAGAAAAGAAGAGGTCATAATTATGAGGATGAGATTTGGATATTAATAGGAAGTAATGTGTTGTAGATATGCAAGTCATCAAGAACTGGATTAAAAAAGTTTCTCAAAATTGTCTTAAAATGTTTAGATTAAAGGTTTGTGTGAGAGAGAGAGAGAGAGAGAGAGTGAGTAGATATAGTGTAAAGTGAAAAACATGGGAGAAATGTATCAATAAGTCATGACTGCAACAGTAAGTGGCAAAAAAGGGAAAACGATGGAAAAAATGATTAATGACAGATTAGTTTACTGGGTTGAAACTAAAGGAAAACTAGGAAACTACCAAAGTGGATTTAGGAAAGGTAGAGGGACAATGGATCCAATTTTAAGGCTGGAAGATGATATTAAAAAAGCACAAGTAAACAGGGAATCAGTTAAAGCCGTATTTTTAAACATAGAGAAAGCTTATGACATGTTGTGGATAGATGGAGTGTTAATCAAACTTGACCAGTTAGGAATTAAGGGACGGATACTGAGATGGGTTAAAGAATTCCTTTCAGAAAGATCTATAATAGTAAAAATAAATGGTGCATTTAGTGGATGTTACAGTGTCGAAAATGGTAGACCACAAGGAAGCATCATTAGCCCTTTTTTGTTTTCTTTAATGTTTGATGGGATCTTTAAGGAGATAGAAAATAATACAGGAGTTGCATTATTTGCAGATGATGGTGCGATTTGGAAAAAAAGGAGAAACAACATTTATAATGAAGAAAATGCAACAGATATTAAATACAGTGCAGGATTGGACAGTTAAGTGGGGATTTAGAATATCTCAAGAAAAACAAAAGTAATGCTATATACCAAAAAGAAAAGGAGGGGAATTAAACTTGAGATTGGGGGGTAAAGAGTTGGAGAATGTTGAATCTTTTAAATATCTGGGACTGTGGTTTGATAGAAGACTCACATGGAACACACATATTAGGAAAATGATTGACAAATGTAAGAGAGTGTTAAATGTGATGAGGTGCCTATGTGGTGTTGACTGGGGTGCTAGTAGAATGGCATTAAAACTATTTATACAGGGTTAATAAGATCAGTGATTGACTATGGGTGTATGGTGTATGGATCAGCTGTTAATACAATAAAACAGTTAGATAAAATCCAAAATCAAGCACTAAGAGTATGTTGTGGAGCCATGAAAACCACACTGGTAGCAGCATTACAAGTTGAGATGGGAGAGATGCCTTTACACTTTAGGAGAGATCAACTGGCAGTAGTATACTGGGCAAAGTTGAAAAGTCATAATGACAATCACATAGCACAAACTGTTCTGATGCAGTGCCAAGAACGAGAGAAACAGAATGTTAAAGGTTATGGATGGATAATACGAAGTAAAATAAATGATATGGAAATAGACACACTAACAATTTCGTCCACTATAGTATTTCCAGTAGTTCCCACATGGCTGCTTGGTGATTTGGAAGTTGATTTTGAAATAATGAAAGAAAAACAAGAACTGAGATTGACAGTAAACGAGTAGAAAATTATATAAATGAAAAATACAATGAAACAACTGAAATATACACAGATGCATCAAGAATTGGACAAAGAGTAGGAGTGTCATATAGTATTCCAAAGTTAAATATTGAAGCTGCAAAAAGAATTAGTAATAATTTAGCAGTGTATACAGCAGAATTGGTAGCGATATGGTTAGCTCTAAAGTGGGTTGAGGATAATAAACCAATTAAAGTTGTCATTGCATCTGATTTAAGTTCAGCACTTATGAGTATAAAAAATTTAGTATCAGAGTCACGGCAGGACATCATTTATGAAATAGTGCAGATGGAAAATAAATCTCAAAATCAGGAGTTATCATATCATTGTTGTGGGTACCAGCACAAATAGGGGTCAGTGTGAATGAGGTGGCAGACAAGTTGGCAAAACAAGCAGCACATCAAACTACGATAGACATTAACATCAAATACAGCAAGTCAGAAATCAAAAGTATTGTTAAAACTAAAGTATTGGGGAAAATGGTAACATATATGGAATAATGGAGTACAGGACGTCAATATTACACCATACAGAACAAAGTAGGAAGAGGTAGGGAAACAAGGAAAAGCAAACAGGAAGAAGACAAGTTCACAAGAATGAGATTTAATCACACAGCACTCAATAGTACATTACATATGATCAATAAACATGCAGATGGGATGTGTGAGTGTAATAACAAACAGGAGACTGTAAAACATGTAATAATGCACTGCCCAACATATCACACAGAAAGAAATAGATTATTCACACAGTTACAGGAAAAACAAGTGGAACCTAACATAGAGAATATCTTAAAGTTGAACACGGATGATGTGTGTTTTAGATAAGATTATAACATTTTGAAAGACACAGGGTTAAGTAATATAATTTAGTATATAGCAGAATAGTTATCTATGGTAGCTGTAATATGCAGAAGGAAGGGAAGGTATGTATATGTGTATTATATATATATATATATATATATATATATATATATATATATATATATATTTTTTTTTTATGTGTGCATATATATATATATATATATATATATATATATATAAATTGTAGTGCTTTGTTTCATTATAAGAAATACATGGGTTAGTTAACTCCTGAATCACACTCCATCCAGATGGTAGCGGTAATGCTCCAAAAAGCTGGTTGCCAACCGCCAAAAAAAACACAAGAAGAGGAAGAAGTGACAAAAAAGGTTAAAAAAAAAAGACTTTTATTTTGGCGTGGCGTGTGACGTCATAAGCCTGCTCCGCTCCCGCGTTGTGATTCAACTGGAGAAAGGTTTGTTTTCAAGTGTTTACACATATAAAGCGATTGATTTAAAGTTTCATTTTTTTTAATTCAGTGGTAAATAATGTACCTGCTGTTGACAATATTATTTCAACCCTTTAAACAACAAAGTACTCTTTTACTCACAGTAATGAGGACTATTGTTTGAGTAAAGATAGGATAAACTTTTTGTCCCAGAGAGGGAATTTGTCTTGTGCAAAAAAAAGAGCCACAACATTTCTGTAAGCAGACAATAAAGTAAATAAAACAAACAAAACAATAAAGAAACAACATACCTAAAAATTACAGAGATGTGTGTAATAAGTGTTTTAATGAAGGTTTAATTTATTAAATAGCATAATGTCTATATTAAACAGCATAAAGTAAACATCACTATATATAAGAAATGGAGTACTAATTTTAATCAGCTCATTTATGGCTATTGTTTCTTGCTCAGACTTACCTGATTTCTTTTTGTTATTTACTCTCATATAAAGAAACTGTTGAAGCAAGTGTTGAAGAGAAGTTATTTTGTTTTTGTTCATTGTTTTGTTCATTTTAAACAGGATAAAGTGTCCAAACACAGATAAAAACTCCTGCTGAAGCGACTGATCTCCACACTGTTATAAAGATGGCGTTTATTAAAGAGGAGAGTGAAGACCTGAAGATTGAAGAAACATTCACAGTCAAACAGGAAGATCTGCAGGAACAAACAGAAGAAACATTCAGAGTCAAACAGGAAGATCTGCAGGAACAAACAGGTTGGTTTTCATTCTCAAAGACCAACTCAGTCATTTGATCCTCATTCAGATATATTTTAATAATAAGAATACTAAATTAAATCCATCTTGCAGCCCTGAGTGTGCTGCCTAGTTCTCCTAAATGCACATAAACACTCAGGAGCTATGTTTCCATCCAAAAAGGCAAATGAACTTTATGCGCAAAACTGGATTATCGCATAAAAGACGTGCAAATAAAGCAGCATTTCCATTCAAAGAGTCAAAGCAAACAAAGTAGTCACTTCGTGATTAACTGGCACCAAATATCAACAGTAAAAATGAAATTTGCTGCGATAAGAGAAGCTGCCTCAATCTTTTCTTCATCTAATAAAGGACTTGCGCCTCAGAAGGCAATCCTGACACGCAGTGAAGAGCGGTGGCGTTTGAAGGTGTCAGACGCTCTTGATTCTGGAGGTCATTAATAATATATTAACACTAATACTTAAACGGTAAGGTGTTTTAGAATGACCAAAACAACAGTTCAGATGATTCTACAGTGTGCTCAGCCTGCTGATTTGTCCATTTACACACATTTTTATCATCACATGATCTCTAATAACAAAATCACATGACCTTTTTTAATGCGCATACTGAAATTTGTTCGGTAAAAGTGTTTCCATCGTGATTCATGCTCATCTTTTCTTATCTAATAAAAAGTTTATCCTACTCAGTTATGCGCATAAGTTTTTTATGTGCATTTTCAAAATTTATGCACAGCATGACGTTTCCATCAACCGTTTTTTATGCGCAAATGCAAAATAGGTGGATGGAAACAGCCGTTGAAAGACAGGAATGAGTTTCTTTCGTCACTTGTTCTCATGTCTTTTTAATAATACATTTTATGTATTATTAGTCTCCCATTTTCTCTACCTTCTTAAGGTTATTGCTTTTCTTGTTCTCCTACTGTTTGTAAAGCATCCTTGAGCACTGGCGCTATATAAAATAAACAAAAACAATAAATTAAAAAAGTTTAACTGAGCTGAGGATATTTGACCTACAGTATTCTCATAGAAGATCTGCTATTACAGTGATAGTGTTGGCTTAGAACTTTCCATTTGCATATGTCACGTTGATCACAATCACTTTTTTTTCATCAACTTCTTTATGTTTAAACTTGTTTTTAGTAGTTGTTACTAGTTCTCACAGATAGTATCTGAGTTAGAATTACATCATTATTATAATAACTAATTACCAGGGCGATTGTGTTTAAACAGGGTTTCTGTGGGGTCTTAAAATGTCTTCAATTCCAAAATCAAAATTTTAGGCCATAAAAAGTCTTAAATTTACTGAAATATTGTGTTGTAGGTCTTAAATCTTTTTTTAAACAAGTCTTCATTTTCCTTTGTTTATGTTTTGCTACCCAATCTGGCCAAAACCCATACAATCACCAACAATCCATCTTAATAAAACTTTCAACTTTTTATTCAAAAAGGTCATTTTAACTCTATTTATCATAATAGTTTAATTATTTTCCTTACAATAACATTTGTTTAAACATGCTTCATGTATTTACTGCTGAGGACATTGACCTGGACAGATTGTTGTGTATAGATTTAGTTTATTATAGTTTTTAAAACTTTTAAAGCATTTGTTCATTTTTATTATTTTTTAAAAGAAAGTTTAGTTTGGAAAAAAGTGTGTGGATACAAGTAGAGCTTGCTTATTTTTACACAATATTTAAGATCTTTTGCTAAGAAAAAAAAAAAAAAAAAAAAAAAAAATATATATATATATATATATATATATATATATATATATATATATATATATATATATATATATATATATATATATATATATTTTTTTTTTTTTTTTTTTTTTTTTTTAAGTCATTTATTATTGTGTTATTAAATGTATTAAATTATATTATTTTTTGATAGGACAATTAAAAATCTTTTCCATCTGGGCCATTTGAAAAATTCCTTAGCCTTTAGCCCTTTATGAGTCTAACATTTCAGTCATAATGGTCTTAAAAATGTCTTTAAAAGTCTTACATTTATCTTGGTGAAACCTGCAGAAACCCTGGTTTACAGTATGTCAGAAAGCGTGAATGTCCCTAATATTAAAAATGCTGAATGAAATGGACACTAAAATAATTAATTTTTATAAAACATTGTACAGTATTCTAAACTATATGATGTTGCTGTGGGACGACATGAAGCAAAAGGAACAAACTATAGTGGAACAATAACGTTTAGCATTGCACTGACTACAACTGGCCAACAAACTAGTCTAAAAATGACTTTTGCTACTTAAGAAATGGATTACAGCATGCTGATGATATGCAAACATTTGAGTGTAAAGTTTGTCAGTATTGACCATATTCTTCACGTACCAGCATGCGCCGCCATTGGAATCTTTTTGCTTGAGACTTTGTTAAAGAATGAATTTTTAGATCCTAAAAACAGTGTTATGCTGCTTAGGCATGGGAAAATGCTTAGGCATTTTCAAGGTATACTACAGTTTAAAAGTCGAGGTTTTAAAACTGCCAAAATGTTCTGCTATACCATTCCTACGGTATGTGTAATTTTTTATTTTTTGCATTTTGTTTGAAGTTTTTCAGGACAACAGTTTCTTCAGCAGAAAAGATATCCAAAGATGCCGTTTTAAATCGTAAAGTATTCTGTGTTTGTGAAACAAATGAAGACAGCAGTAATGATATATTTGATGCACATGATGCAGAAATGATGTTCAATGATGCATTTGAACTATTTAGCCTGACATGTTTACTGCTCCAAAATATTTTAAAAGTTTCTTAAAAGAAAAAAATATTGTGTTCAAAGGGGGAAAAGTTTTAGTTTTTTTTGTAATCAGTGAAAGCGTAATATTTTTATTTAAGGTTTTCATACCGTCAGAATCTTATACTGGTTTTTGCGTAATGCTGCTTGATGTTGCAAAGTCATTAATTCGTTAATTTTCTTTTCGGCTTAGTCCCTTTATTAATCTGGGGTCGCCACAGCGGAATGAATTGCCAATTTATCCAGCATATGTTTTATGCAGCGTATGCCCTTCCAGCTGCAACCCGTCTCTGGTAATCATCCATACACACTCATTCACACTCATACACTACGGACAATTTAGCTTTACCCCATTCATCTGTACCGCATGCCTTTGGACTGTGCACCCGGAGGAAACCCATGCGAACGCGGGGAGAACATGCAAACTCCCCACAGACATGCCAACTGACCCAGCCGAGGCTCGAACCAGTGACCTTCTTGCTGTGAGGCAAAAGTACTATCTAATGCGCCACCACATCGCCTGTTGCAAAGTCATATTTTCTAATTTTGTTTTTCTTGGTATGTATAGTCATGAACCCACTTGTTTGTAGAGCAAGTAGCCGTTTATTATTCCTGGTCATTTCTCCAATAGGCAACTGAAGTTCTAAAATACTAGCATATGAGATCAGGGCCCCATTTCAGGAAGGAGATTAAGTAACAAAACTCAGAGTACTTTATCCCTGAAATGAGAGAAACGTTGGGTTTTCCGTTTCAAAATGGCAGGTTTGTCAAACTTGAGAAGCAGGGTAAGTCGAGCTTGTTTCTAAAAGAGAGGTAACTTTATCCCCGAGTCAGTTACCGTGGTAACTTACTCTGTGAACCCAACCTGGTCAGGAGCAGGTTTTATTCTCTAAACTCTGAGTTTCTGTCGGTCTCCTTTACTTTTTTAAAGATGACGTAGTATTTCACGCTTAGTCGTACATTTCTAGCCACCTATTTTTATGTGCATTTTGGATAGACTATGAGCAAAAAAAAAATCAGTTGATGGAAACGTCATGATGCACATAACTTTTGAAATATAGGCATGAAAAACATGCGAATAACTAAGTAGGATAAACTTTTTCGATAAGAAAAGATAAACTTACGTAAACTACACTCTTGTTCACCAGTTACCGACCGCTCCTGCACTTTATTCGGAAATTTATTCCCGCGCCGCATGAAATCTGGTCGGGTCCCAAGACAATGCACAGGTACAGCCACGAGAATGCAGACCTATATCCAGAAGTAACTTTAACAGACGAGAGGAAAAGTCACGTCACCGGGTTAAATGGGCCACAGTGAGATAGAGAGAAAGGGAGTTCACTTTCATTCCCTCAATCGCAGAGAAATAGATGCTTCTGCTGTAAGTGTGAAATTGTGCATAGTTTCTGCGTTTTTAAGTAGTTGGCGCCTGGAGTGTTGTAAATACCCGCGCTTGCCTCCCTCGCGACAGAGCGCATATGAGATAAATGACGTCAGTACATAATAACTGGTTATGATTATTACTGAACCGATACTGAATTGTCCGCGTCTGCATCGTGGTGCACCGAAGAAACAATTAATTTTGACACCCCTAGATTTCACGCCAAACCTTCAGTGTGGAGGGAGACAGCCTGCGCTCCAGCTATCCTGATGTAGAAAACACTACACTATTCTGGCATGTCCGGGGGTTTTCTCAGAGAGAATTCCCACACAACCAATAGACTCCACTGCAGAACATGCCTAATAGGGTGCTCTAGTCCTGAGTGACTGTGTTGACCTGATAGGTCACCTAGACAGAGCGCGGCGGACTTAGAAACAATCCAAGGAGGTTCCAGAGCACTACACGGGTGCCAGATGGGTGCCGGTTCCAGAAAAATGGAAGTGTTTTTTCCGGGGAATTTATCAGGGAGGGCCATCATGAGAAGTGTGAGTCCGGTTGGGCCAGAGAGGTGCAATGAGCGAGACCCGCTCCTCATTTCCCCGACCTTGCACAGTATCTGTGCGAGCAGGCTCACTGGGAAAAAGATGCATATTGCCTAACCCACAGGGAGGGCAGCCAGCGAAGGGCTGCTTGGGAGAAACAGCAGGATGACCTGGGCTTCTCTAAAGCATGCCCATAACAGCTGGAATGTACCAGGGTGGAATCTCTGTTCTCCCGGAAACATACCGGTCCTGAGAGCATGTAAGCTGGCATGGAGAGCTTGCATGGGATAAGAATGGCGTGCAGCTTTTTTGTCGCAAGACTCTGAAGGAGCGGATAGCGAACGAACTAAGACATGTTGCGGGTGCGCACACCACCCAAACAGTTGATGTACGTTATCGCAGCCATGCTGGTCGTCCTAATCAACATGTGTTTCCCCCTTCTGCTTCGGTAGGGACCGGCGGAGAGCGAGAAACAATGCCAACAGCTCCAGGCAGTTGAAATGCCAATGCAACCGGCGTCCAGTTTACGAACCTGCAGCTGCATGCTCGATACACACCGGTGACATACACCTGGTGCTTCTCTGTGCGCCATGCCCATCTGGAGACCCAATCGCGAAGCCAGTGCTGAAATGGTCTCATATGAACAATTCAGAGGCGTGATAGCAGCTAAAAATGTTATATGCCCGAGGAGCCTTAATTTAATCGGACAGGGCAGCGCCAGCCCAGCGCGCTAAAAGCGAACCATGATGCAGATCGAGTCCAGCTCCAACCCGAGATGAGAGAAGCTCTGCCCGGGGGGGAGCCCACTCGTACTCGATTGACCCAAAACCCGAACAGGCTGAGGTGCCAGAGCACCAGGTCCATGTGCATAATCGATCAGTTCAGAGAGCTAAAAAAAAACAGTCAATGAATAATCAAAAATGCAGATGCACGTGCGCCAAAGAGGCACAGGGTGTTTCTTCGACGCATGGAAACAGGGTGAGCACTAATGGGAGGACTGTTACTACCATGCTCTGCCCCCCGTCGCAGTATAAGGAGGGAGAGAGTGAGACATGGAGTGAGCGTCCTTCATGTCTATAGCTGCAACCAATCCCATGGACCGACGCACGGGGCGATGCGTTTCTGCATGAGCATCTCGATGGACATCCTGAACAGATGACAGATCAAACCGCGCAGATAGGATTGGTATAACCCACTGCTCTCTGGATACGATGAAGGGGGGTGTAAACCCACTCTTCATCTCGGCTGGAAGACTGGCTTGATTGTATCCTCCGCCAGGATGGATAATCTTACGCGAGACAGGGGGTGGCATAGCGAATAATCGCTTAAATACACACCCGTGAACTCGGGAGGCCAACAGCGAATTGAAACACATAGCTGAGTCTGACTGCCCACGTGAGCTACCATAACGAGCTGAGCAGCGCTTACCAGGCTGACATAGTCCAAATGAGCAGCATCTCTGGAACAATCGCTGACGTACCCACGGAGGGGCAGCTTCGGGATGGGGAGTCCTCACCCCGAGAGGTGGAGCATCCCGAGGAAGAGGTGAAACTTACCTTCCTCCCAGGATCCTGCGGAGTGGCTGGAGGTGTGAGAAAGAAGCTCATCCTCTGGCGCCCTCAAGGCTGTGGCGAAATACACCAAAGCTGAGATCTGTAAGATCGTGCGTCCCGTGCTGGCAGCAATTGGGATTCCACACCCAGAGGGAGGAAACGCCGCTCTTTTTGGATCGCTACATACATTCGCGAGGGAGCCCCGGCCTCCACCGAGGAAAGAACGGTTCTCCTCCTCTCCAAGCGGCCCACCTCAGGTTCGCTTCGCGGTCCGATTACTAGACTTAACGGCAACCTGTGACGGGAGCATCAACTCACTGCGGGAGCTAGGCGCGTTCACTTAGCCAGTGGAATAGACTGTGACGGTGGAGCATTTTGGAGTCGCAAGAAGAGCACACTCGGCGAGGAATGGCCAGCGAGGATAGGTCTGATGGGGAGAGCAGTTTTCCGGGCCCACCAAGAGATGAGGTCATGAGAGCATAGTCGATTGCTGTGCGAAGATTATGCATAAGCCTGGGGAAGAACCGCCCCGTGAAAGCAGAAGCAGCATGGCTTGCAGTGTTGTGGGCTCTGGCCATGAGAGACCAAATATAATTATTACCAGTTATTATAGTTAACGAAAATAAACGAGGAAACGAAAACTATAATGTAAAATAATTGTTGTTAACTGAAATAAAAATAAAAACGAGAGTTTAAAAAAAAAAATAGAACTAACTGAAAATGTATTGTGTACATACAAAACTAAGTAAAATTATAGCAAAAACCTCCTTCATTTTTGTAATTTGTGAATGTATTTAATACATTATCTTACTGTAAGCCGTTTAGAAGTAAAGAGAATTTGCGCTGCAGGTGTTTGACCCATACGGCACCTCAGAGTTTGTAGTCCTGCTGCCATTGGCCAGATTGAGCCGGTTCTCCTCCAGTCATCCTCGCTGTTGCTCCCGCGACAAAAACGAGTGGACATGACAGCAGCACGGTGACAGCATTAAATACAGACACTTTAATTATTACTTTAACACATTTGTGCCCAATAATGAGTTTTATTTCTGTATCGCAATCGCGAACGAATCTTTTTAACCGGATCTTCTAAGTGAACCAGTTGAACTAGTTCACCAAATCGAACTGAATCATTTGAAACAATTCGCATCTCCAGTAAGCACTTATTCACAAACTACTTACTTTTTAACAAGCCTAATACCCCCCTCTGACTCTAAATAATCCAATATATACTCTCATTCAATTATTAGAACAGTAACGTTACATTGAGAAGCGGTGAACCGATAATACTGCGCATGCGAGATTCAGTGAACCGAACACAAACAGTATTTGACAGCCTGCCATGACTGAACTAAACGTGAACAACTGCAGCACGGGTAAACCGAGGGCTTAAATTAGAGGATCTGGTGAAAAACGTAAGTTTATTTCATAACAAACAATCGTAATGGAATTTAAATAAGTGAATCCTGCTTTAGTTGGGTTGCAAAACTTTACTGTGAGACATTTTTCAGATCATGGTGATTATTTTTAACTGACTGAAGTTTCTATTGCTAACTACATAATGTTGAGTCCTAACATCCGCTTTAAAAATCTGAACTTCCCATCACCAGGCCCGGATTAATAATTCAGAGGCCCCTGGGCACAATGTCTTGTAGACCCCCTACTTAGCCACACCCCTATAGTTGAATTAAAAAATAAGATTAATATAATATTTGGTAAATAAAATAATCTATATAACGTATTGCCCACATTTTTAAAATAAATGATATACAGTACATATATTTCTAGTCTACAAAGATTTAACTTATTTTTAAAGCACATTTTGAAAAAAAACAACTAGGGCAAATTGATGGATTTTAATATATTTGTTTAAGTTCACTGAAGCAGTACTAAAAATTTATATTTAAGGGTATTTTTAATGTATAACATCTACAAACTTATAATGCACATTTGGATTTGGATAACACCTCCCCAATCCAGTTCTAGGAATCTGAGTCCTCCATATACACACACTTATTAATGATTCCTACTTGTCTTCCTCGTGATGAAGAGTAGGCAAAATCTAAGTGCGGGTCTGGGCCCATAAGGCCCATTGGTTAATCCAGCCCTGCCCATCACTACTGTGTGTCTATTCTCAGAAGCAGCCTTGCACACATATTGTACTTAAGGCTGCTATCTTGTGGGCTGTTGTATTTAAATTTAAGGATGGGTAGATGGTTGTGGTAGATTATAGTGTTCATGTGTTCTCTGAATACATGTTTCAAAAAATGCAAGGCTGAGTTTATATTACACAATATTTATTCTATTGATTTCGAAACTTGCACCTAACAAATATCCTTATTTAGAAAAAAACAAAAGCTAATACTGAAACTAATAAAAACTAAACTAAAACTAAATCATTTCAAAATATAGAAACTAATAAAAACTAGTAAATCTTCCTCTAAAACTAATTAAAACTAACAGAATTTGAAAACAAAAAGTCAAAACGAAATAGAAACTAAAACTAATGAAAAATCCAAAACTATTATAACCTTGTGTGACAAACGGATAACCCACCCGCCTTAGACGGGGGGTCTCAGCTTACCCCTCCAGGTGGTGACGCCCACCACCTGAGAATCGATTCGTACCCACTGGCTGCCTCGCCATCAAGGGAGGTGAAGGCAGAAGCACATGTGGACCGGGTGGAGAAAAAAACACCCTCTAGAAGGGGAGGGGGGGCTGGAAGATCCTACATCAGCCTGCACGTTACACCCTCTAGTTGGTCCGGAAGTGAGACTGAGGGACAAGCCATCTCCAGCCGCACTGCAAAAACAGCCCAGGAAGCGCAGCCATTATGTCCGATTTGAGAACCGCAATGCACCCCGAAGGATGGAAGCGAGCCCGGTCTGTCATCTAAGAATAACAGCTCGCCCTCCGATGTCGTAATGGACCTTTGATCTCCGGTGTCATCAAGCGGACGCACGGGCATCCTGGGGGATGAACTGCACAACCATCCGAAGCTTGGATTGGGCTCGCTGTGGAGGAGTGGGGGGTCCACGCTTTCACAGGGAGCAACAGGGGTAGCTGAAGCTGTGCAACAGCCACGCCGTCACAGTGAGAGCATGAGCTGTCCGCGGGCACCGCATCAACATGCTGGACCCCCAGACCTGTCATGTGATACCCGTGCCCATCATCTGGAGATAGGAACCACCACATGCAGAAATGCACAGTCAGAATAGCGTCTTGAAAAAGATGTGTTGAATGACTGTGTGGCTCTCTTAGGGAATCTGCCTCTAAAAATGGAAACTCTTTTGTGCACACCAGCTCAGGGGACAGGAAATCCCAGATCGTCCGCCACTGTTGAGTCTTCCCCTGCACTGGTGAGTAAACTTGAAATCAGGTTGGCAGATATCGTGTCTTCAGTCTCGTGATTGGGTCTGAAGCAACAATTCTAGTGAGCTGACTCCAGCAGCAGACTGATATAGCATTGATTAGCTCATCAGGATCAGCTGTGGAGCCAAGCTCCGCCAATTCAAATGGCATTTGATTGGCCCGTTTTCTTATCTTCAGAAGTGATAGGTCGTCTGACGAACTCCCATAGTCTGGTTTCCAGACGCATGTTGAAGTTTCTTTATGTAGGGGAACAAAAACTTTTGCTTCTTACTGACGGAGCGGAGGGGTCAAGGGAAATGAGAGGGAAATGGCGAACGTGGAGGTGTGGATGTGAAGGTTGAGGGTGTCGACGAACCCAGCCGGTGAGTAGCAGCCTCGGGTGCCTAACAGGAAACTCTGACACTGTCGACTGCGGGATAAAGGCTTTCGGCAGCTTACTCCATGCCAGCGAGATAAATCGGTAATTTGATTTTGTTCAAAACACACTGCACTAAAGTCTTTGGTGATGCACTCGTTCACAGGCGTCACGAACACTCCAGTACGAGATGGCAGTCTTTGCTCTGTTGCTTCGATACATACTTTTGCTTTTTGTTTCTCACAACCAGTCGTTAAGTTTACACTGCTCGTCTCGACACGGTTTCTCTACTCATTTCCCCGCACTGCAACAGTCAATTTCTCTTTCCTCCGCACACCACATAATGCTGCCCTCTTCAACTCTCCTCCTCTCAGCCAGTTTACTTTTCGCTGTCCCATGGGTGGAGACCAAATTAACAATGTTGATTATCGTCACAGAAAACAACAACAATCATAAATGCATGAGTATATGCTGTCATGGCTTTGCAATCAAAAAATTTTTGTTATAATAGAGACCAATGGAGAAAAAAACAGCCATGAATATAACGAAAAGGGAGTAAATTTGCCCAGTGTATTGTTTTTTTTTTTTTTTTTTTTTTTTTTTTTTTTTAAAGCATTTTCCTAGAATATGTCAAAATAAGATGTTCCCAAATATCAGTCCGTTTGCTGAAACACAGAGAAAGTTTTGGCCAAATTAAGCCTCAAAATCACCCCGGAATGGATGAAAATGACCTAACTACACAATGGGAAAGGTGCACATTCCAACCTTTATGCAGATGCTGTACAGGTATGTCTCATGTCTGCGAAGCAAATATTCAGCTGTTTGTTCAACTGTTACCCCAGAACTTTTTTTTCTGATGTGTTTACCAGTCAGGCACAGAATAAACAAGTATTCCCTGTCTGCTTTACAAAATTTAGAAAAAACATTTTGTTGTAATTATGAATAAATACGACTAAAAATAGGCCATTTACAGCTTTCAAATCTGTGTCCTATCATTATGTAGGAATTCTGAAAACTGGACTGACACTGTTTCTATTCACTATAACTTCTATGTTAAGCAGCTGTGACACTATTTATCTAGTGCTTTTACAATGTAAATTAAGATGAATTGAATTGAATCTGCTTAAATGTGTACACGTAAATGGACCAAACAAAATATTATCTGATTTTTTACATTTAATGTGCATCAAAATTACAGTGTGTGTAGCCAATGTTTCCAGTGTCTTTTCAGTTTTCAGCTTTTGATGAATTTTTGAGACTTTGTGAAAACTAAAGTTTTTTTTTTTAATTTCAGACCTAATTGAAGAGAATAAGGGGAGTAAAGAGGAGGAACATCATGTCAAAATTGAGGAAAAAACTCATTCACAGACTGATGGTATTTTGAAAAGGAGAGGCAAGAATCGTTTCACGTGCACCTGCACTCAGTGTGGAAAGAGTTTTGGAAAAAAAGGCTATCTTAAGATTCACATGATGATCCACACTGGAGAGAAACCATTCACATGCACTCAGTGTGGGAAGAGTTTCAGCCAATCATCATCCCTTAATGACCACATGAGGATCCACACTGGAGAGAAACCATTCACATGCACTCAGTGTGGGAAGAGTTTCAGCCATTCATCATCCCTTAAAGACCACATGAGGATTCACACAGGAGAGAAACCATTCACATGCACTCAGTGTGGGAAGAGTTTCAGCCATTCATCATCCCGTTATCACCACATGAGGATCCACACTGGAGAGAAACCATTTACATGCACTCAGTGTGGGAAGAGTTTCAGCTGCTCATCACACCTTAATCACCACGTGAGGATCCACACTGGAGAGAAACCATTTATATGCACTCAGTGTGGGAAGAGTTTTACCAAATCATCATCCCTTAATCACAACATGAGGATCCACACTGGAGAGAAACCATTCACATGCACTCAGTGTGGGAGGAGTTTTAACTGCTTATCACACCTTAATAGACACATGAGGATCCACACTGGAGAGAAAGCATTCACATGCACTCAGTGTGGGAAGAGTTTCAGCCAATCATCATCCCTTAATAAACACATGAGGATCCACACTGGAGAGAAACCATTCATATGCACTCAGTGTGGGAAGACTTTTACCAAATCATCATCCCTTAATCACCACATGAGGATCCACACTGGAGAGAAACCATTCACATGCACTCAGTGTGGGAGGAGTTTTAACTGCTTATCACACCTTAATAGACACATGAGGATCCACACTGGAGAGAAAGCATTCACATGCACTCAGTGTGGGAAGAGTTTCAGCCAATCATCAAACTTTAATCTACACATGATGATCCACACTGGAGAGAAACCATTCACATGCACTCAGTGTGGGAAGAGTTTCAGTCAATCATCACACCTTAATCAACACATGAGAATCCACACTGGAAAGAAACCATTCACTTGCACTTGAGCCGCGGTCACACTGGACTTTTCTCCTCATAGACTTCCATTCATATGCACGCAAATGCGTCAGACTGAAAAACACAAGTTCGTGCGTCAAGTTTGGCAGGTCACTGCGTTGCAAAGTTCAAGCTTGGTGAACTCTGAAATTGCATCACTTGACTGTATAAGACCAATCGTAGATCAAAACATGACCTCCCTGGACAGAAATGTAAAATATGGACCAATCGCTCACTTTTTTAATGTCTAATCATCTTGTTTAATCCCGCCCCTTTTTGCAGCACCGTACAACAGAATTTTGCATGCTCAAACTCTAGTGTGACCGCAGCTTTGGTGTGGGATGAGTTTCAGCAACTCATCAGACCTTAATAAACACATGAAGATCCACACTGGTGTGAAAGAGTACATGTGCTTGAGTGTGAGAAGACTTTTCTTACAGCTCCAAAATTGAAACTGCACCATGCGATTCACAGTGGAGAACACACCGGACATCAGACAAGGTGGAGCTCCAGGATGGTTAGTTTGCAATGTACCAGGGCCTCAGTTTAGAAAGCTCATTCAATTGTCCTGTGTTGCATGTTTTATTAGTGAAGTTTCTTTACTTTTAGGTTCAAGATTCTTTCTAGTTTACTACATTTACTTTTTTGAGTAGAATACAAACTCGATGAACATTTTATGATTTAGGCAGAGCGACGGGTATTAAGTTTTACAATATTAATACACTGTGATGATCCCTAGACTCCAGATTAGAGTGTGTGGTAAATCCTGATTGGATGCCTGCATTACTCATCAATGGGTATATAAAAGTTGTTGTGCTAGCTACCCCAGGACGCTGTGGCTACTCAGGAAACCTCATGTCAAGACCTGCCATCTTATTGACTCTTTAACCTTATGGTTTTGTTTTGCATTACTTTGCATTGTTTTGCAGTATCATGTAGTTAAAGTGTTGTTGTGATTTATATCCTAAGTTCTTAATCTTCATTATTATCTCTAGACTATGTTGGTTGCTTTGATTGATTGTTCTATGAGTTACACTTTTTAATAAATTATTTGCATTCAGGCTATTTTGAAAGCTCATCTCTCTTTTATGTTGCGACTCAAACGAGCTGGTCATAACACTTTGCAAAATGTGTCCGGTTGTATCCGAGATTTTGTCCTTTTAGTCATGACCATAGGTGAGAGTAGGAACCTAGATTGAGCGGTAAATTGAGAACATTGCCTTTCGTCTTAGCTCCTTCACCACAACAGACAATCACATCAACTACATTACTGCTGCCACTGCACTGATCCATCTTTTAATCTCACATTCCATTCCTCATGGAAAAAAAAAACACAGATACTTAAACTCCATTTGGGGTAAGGACTCTCCTCCAAACTGCAGAAGGCCACCTTTTTCCAGTCAAGCACCATGGTTTCTGATATAGAGGTGCTGTTTCTTTCCCTGCCATGTCACACTCAGCAGCAAACTGTCCCACTGCATACTGAAGGTCCATGTCCTATGAAGCCAAACGGACAACGTTATCTGCAAATAATAGAGACAGTCCTAGCTTGCACCTAAAATTCTGTCAGTAAAACCTATATTTCTGAGATCAGCCTCAAAAATAACTTATTTACAAAATGAAATAAATAAATAGATGGATAATCACTGTAGTGGTGGAAGGGGAAGTAGGATGGCTTGTTCAACCATAAACCAAGATGGAGCTCTCTCAGGAGGGATGGACCAGTGCACGAGGTGTCTCAGACTGAAGGCGCATTAATGAAATAAATGCTCAGGAAGCCCCAACCCTTTTTTTATCAACTGGCTGTTGCAATGTACTCTTATGCAACCTAGGCTGCTTACTGTTCCAAAGAAATTAATTGTCTAAATTATCAAACTGATTTAAATATTGTAGAGAAATATTTACAGGGATATACTGAAGTAGAGAAGTAACTTTAGGAAGGCAATTCATGTTGAGTGTGTTAGTTTGTTATTTTGAGTACTTCAGATCAGTGGTTCTCAATTCTGGTGTTTGTGGAAAATGAGTTGACAACCGTCCCAAATTAATTTTAGCTTATATTTCTCGATCTTAGAATCACACCTCAGAAACCACAAAAGCAAAGATTTGGCTTATCTTTAACTGCTTAAGATCAATTTGCACCAGATCAGCAAAATACAACATTTGTTTGAGTTTCCTTCGCCGACTGGCCTCGACAAAACACGGCGTTCCTGATTGGTTGGTGACTCCGCTTCAGTGACGTCCTTGGGATTCACTCGCTTGTGAGTGGAAGTTGTCCTGGGATACCGGGGTGACAGACTCTGCTGAGAGTCGGTTTGCAGACTTTTTTACAGTTTCTGCGGTTCCTAAACTTTAATAGGTTGCATGGAAGGTTCTTTGCGGCCCGATTGCATGGCAGTGCAGTGTCCAAGAGCAAGGCGAGAGAGGGCAGAGAGCAGCAGCGAACTAATGCAAAAAGCTAAGTTTTTTACTGTTGCAGTAGGTTTTTAAGTGATCTGGTTCGGTCCATCTCTACGGCCGTGTCTTCCAATGAGCAGTTGCCATGGAGGGCAGGCTCACGCCCTGTATCATTATGCTCAGGGTAAGTCATTAACAGACTGCTTGGTAATTTTATGTGTATTAAAATATCTTGTAAATTCGTTACTATCTTACATCAAATGTTACAAGACAAATATTGTTTCTGATACTAGTTTTTCATTTACACCAATGTATTGCAAATATCACTAGCTTTTGTTTAGTACCAGACATCATACATTTCAGACACATGCAGAAGGATTCATCTGCTATAAGGGTTAAAAACCATTGATTAACTTGGTTGCAATAAACACATGTAGTATTCAAAGAAAGCCACTGCCAAGGAGGGACACATTTAGTGTTCTCCTTAGGTCTCTGGAATTTTTTTGAAGTAGCACACAACTCTTAAATTCACAAATCCAATTTTTGTTAATTCACAAATTGTCTTTTGATTTTATGAGTTGTATTTTGTAAATGAATATTTTGTTATGGTAGTATGGGGTTTTGGTCGAATGGAATTGGGAGGCTAATAGTACCAGCTGGGTTTGGTGCCTGCTGAGGTCAGTGATGGCTTTTGATTTGTGCCATGCTCTCTCTGTTGCCCTGGGTGCTGTTCTATGTTATCTCAGAACATGCCCTAACACTAACCATTCTCAGACTATCTGACAGCCAGGGAGTAGGGTGCATTGGTCTGGTGGAGACAGGACTGATCTCACCTAGGCAGGATGTTAACGTGGAGTGTTTCTGCTGAACTATTTACATCAAGAAGTGAGAACCGTGTATGTTTGAGGGAAGAGAGGATGTAACAGTGGGGGAGAAGTGTGTGGAGGACAAACCAATTTTTACTAGTAGCAATTTAGTTGATGAAACTAGAAACTCCGCTCTCCTAGAAACACCAGCTCGGGTTTAACAACACCAAGCCCAGCCTAGAAGCCGACTCGATACAGAGGCTCCAATAAGAGGCCGAAGGCCTATCCTCTCTTCTTCAGCAAGGACTCAATGCTGCATACAATCCCCATCCCCCATCACTCAAAATCGCCACCCACCTTTTCTAGTTTCTTCACACGCCTCCGGAAGATCATCATCCCTCAATTTCAACAAGATGACTGTGAACGAACGCCGCCAGACCCTCATAAATGCCGGAATCTCCATCCCTAACAGCTGCAATAAAATGAAACTACTAAAACTCTAAGAATCCATCTCATCACCAACTCCGCCCCCTCAGGACAGCAGAACCGCTCGCTGCCACCACACCCCCTATCCTCAACCCACCACAGCTCCACATGCACGAAATCTCTCTGAAGCATTAAAGAAAGCAACCAAGAAAAGCAATAAAAAGCAATCCCATGGAACTGGACAAACTGCACCTACCATAACATTCCAAAACATGGACAATCCACCGGATAATGATGCCACTCCCGGACTTTCCACCCCCCTCCCTTTGCCTCCAGCTCCACATTCCAGTGAAAACTCCAGCCCTACTCTTTCAGCCATCCCTTCCACCCTTAATCCTCCTCAATTCTCTCTCCCTTCCAACCTCCCTCACTCTTCAACCCAGATTATTTCTACCCAGTCTTTCTCTACAAGTCCTAACGCTCTTCCTCTCCCTACTCATTACCCCTCTTCCAGTTTTCCCTCTACATCCCTTCACCAAGCACCCACCTCCATTACCAACCCTCCCCAACAGTCTACAACAAACAAAAGAGTACTCAAGAAGACAGTGGGGAATTTTATATTTTTTTTTGTCAAACAAGAATCGATTTTATTTTATGCACAAGAAATGTGGAAGGGATTATAAGCAAGATCAAATATGAAGAAACAAGTCTGAGTGACCATAAGCCAATTTTTATGAATCTAGACTGGAGTAATGTGAAAAGAGGGCCAGGGGTATGGGTTTTAAACACAGCGGTTTTAAAGAATGAAGACTATGTTTTGAGTATAAAGCAAATTATTCAAAAGGAAAAAGGGAATGAAATGTATAATGAGGACAAAAGAATGTGGTGGGAGAATGTGAAACATTTAGTTAAAAAGTTTACAATGAAATACTGTAGACAATAACAAAAATTGTAAAAAAAATAGAAGGAAAAGGAGCTGAAAGAAAAACTAGAAAACGAATTGAAAAATGAGAATGGAAAAGATAAACAAAAGATAAAAGAACTGGAAGGAAGACTGAAAGAAATGGAGGAGGAGAAATTTGAAGGTGCAAGATTAAGAAGCAAAGCCAAATTTACAGTGGAGGGGGAAAAGTGCACTAAATTTTTCTTTGATCTAGAGAAGAGAAGAGGGAAGGCAGAAATGATTAAAGAAATAAGGAGCAAAAATGGGAACATAGTGGAAGAAAATGAGGAGATTTTGGAAGAAATAAGATCATATTATGAGAAATTGTTTTGCACAGAGGGAGTACAAGAAAAAGAAAAAAGGGAATTGCTAAAGCTAATCAAATAAAGAGTAGAAGAAGAGGGAAAAAGAGAATGTGACAAGGAGGTAAGAGAAGAAGAAATAAAAAGAGCAATTAGTGAATTGAACAAAAAGAAAAGTCCAGGAATTGATGGGTTGGGAAGTGAATTTTATATTGTTTTTAAAGATATTTTATCTAGTATTTTAAAGGAAGTATATGATGAGATTTTTGAGAATGGTGGGTGTGGAGAGGTAAGCATGATCGAACACCCAATGAGGGGGGAGAGCAGGCTTGGAGCCCGGCGGCTAATCAGCAGGCCAATCAGAAATAATAAATAACACCTGTTTATTCTAGTGATTGGGCCGGAGAGACAACTTTCTTAAGGAGAACAGAAGGAGCAGCCGGAAGAAGAGGGAGAGAGCACACACACAATACGGGTGTTGTGCACTCATTTAAAAAAAGAAATAAAACTTTGTTGCTTACCTGAATCGCCGACCCTGTCTTCTTCTTCCCTACATAACGAACCTTGCTACAGTGGTGCCGAAACCTGGGAAGAAGTAGAAACTTTGCTGCCAGAATGGTTACTCCGTCTTCCAGTTCATGTGCGGAAGTCATCCAGGCGCTCGCGGCCCTCCACCAACAATAACATAGTGCGCTGGGGACCTGAGAGGAAATCTGGAACGACGCTTCCAAGTCCTCGTAGAGGCCCAGCGGGAGGACCGCGAGCTAATCCGGAGTCTGCTGGCCCAGGAGATCCGGCCCGCTCCGACATCTGCCGCCCACCCTCCCATCTCGCTACAGAAGATGGCACCGGAGGACGACCCGGAAGTATTCCTGAACCTCTTCGAGAGGTTGGCGGAGGCGTGTGGCTGGCCGCGGGCCGAGTGGCCGGTAAGAGTTATCCCCCTGCTGTCAGGCGAAGCTCAAATTGCCGTGCAGCAGCTACCGGCCCAGAATCTCCTGGAGTACGCTCACCTGAAGCGAGCCGTTCTCCAGCGGGCCGGCCGTAATCCGGAAGAGCAGCGTCAGCTCTTCCGCTCCATGGAGCTGACTGCCAGTGGCCGGCCCTTCGTGTTCGCTCAGCAGCTCCGTGAAACCTGCCGCAGATGGCTGGTAAAGGATGGCCGGACCACCGACCAGCTGGTGGATGCCGTGGTGCTGGAGCAATTCATCACCCGCCTCCCCTCCCGAACATCGGAGTGGGTCCAGTGCCACCGGCCAGAGGATCTGGAGACGGCCATCCGGCTGGCGGAGGATCACCTGGTGGCGAGGTCCAGGGTTGGCGAAATAACCTCTCTCTCTTCTCCCCCTCTCTCTCTCTCTCCTCCTGTTCCCAGGCCCAGACTGCGGGGACCGCCCACACCAGCACCCAGACGGCGGTGCACACAGGCGGATCTGCCAAATGTCCCAAGAGGGGCGGGGCCATATCCGTACGACAGGGTGGAGCCACGACCCCTGGCGGTTCCCCAGACAGCGCCAGGTCTCTCTCTGGTTCAATCGGTTGGTCTTGCTGGCCCTGGGGGTATAGTGAGAAGGGCTGGGCCGATGCATTGGCGCCGCGGGGGCGAGAATAGCACACCAAAAGCCTGCTCCATGAAGGAGGTGAGTGCGCTGATTCGGGTCCCCGCCACGCCAATCGTCGCCCCCGGTCGCGACGGGCTATACCGGATACCAGTGAGTATAAAAGGGGGTACATATCAAGCTTTGGTGGATTCGAGGTGCAACCAAACCTCCATCCACCAAAGCCTGCTTCAAGACCCGGCATTGGATACGAGCCGCACAGTAAGGGTAAGGTGTGTGCACGGGGATGTAATTCACTACCCGCTAACAGCGATAGACATTCAATTCCGGGGTAAAAAGCATAGCGTTGAGGTAGCAGTTAACCCGCACCTCAAACACCCGCTAATTCTGGGAACCAATTGGCCTGGATTTAATAGATTATTAGGAGTCTTATGTGCGGGTGTGTCTTGGAAGACGAAATCGCCGGGTAGGGGGTGTGTCGCTCAGCTGGGGGAATCCCAAGCGGTGACGTCACGCGCTGTCTCAGGGGAAGGGCTGGGAATTTCCCGGTGTAAAGACTTTCCCCTGGAGCAGTCTCGTGACGACACGCTAAGACATGCACTCGAAAGAGTGCAGGTGATAGATGGGGAAAACCTCCAGCCTGACCGGCCCCTCTCCTATCCATATTTTGCGATCATTAATGAAAGGGTGTATCGAGTGACCAAGACGCTCAGTCAAAAGAAGATACTACCCAATTATTAGTACCAAAGAGCCGCCGGGAAATGCTTTTCCAGGCGGCTCATGCTAATCCTATGGCTGGACATTTAGGTCAGGCGGCCACATTAATTCGCCTCATGACCCGATTCTTTTGGCCGGGCATTCACGGGGATGTTAGCAGATGGTGCGCTGCGTGCCGTGAATGTCAGCTGGTAAATCCACCGGCCAGCCCAAAAGCGCCTTTGCGCCCGTTACCAATTATGGAGATGCCCTTCGAGAGAATTGGTATGGATCTCATCGGGCCATTAGAGCGATCTGCACGCGGGCACCGGTTTGCACTAGTCCTAGTGGATTATGCAACCCGCTACCCGGAAGCAGTAGCGCTCCGTAACATCTCAGCAAAGAGTGTTGCGGAAGCTCTGTTTCGTATAATCTCCCGAGTGGGAATCCCCAAGGAGATTCTCACTGATCAAGGCACCGCGTTCATGTCACGCACCATGCGCGAACTTTATGGATTATTGGGCATTAAATCCATTCGCACCAGCGTCTATCACCCACAAACAGACGGGCTGGTGGAAAGGTTTAATCGCACGCTTAAATCAATGATCCGTAAATTCGTTCACGAGGACGCGAAAAATTGGGATAAGTGGTTAGAGCCCTTGTTATTTGCTGTGCGGGAGGTTCCCCAAGCCTCCACGGGGTTTTCCCCCTTCGAGCTTCTCTATGGCAGACAGCCCAGAGGGGTTTTGGATGTCATTAGAGAGGCTTGGGAGGATGAGCCTTCTAAGAGTAAAAATGAAATTCAGTATATTCTGGACCTTAGAGCAAAACTCCACACACTGGGGCGGCTCTCTACGGAGAATTTGCTTAAGGCTCAGGATGACCAACGCCGGCGATATGACAAGGGCACTAAACTACGTAAATTTGCATAGGGAGATAAAGTCCTTGTACTATTACCCACTTCCAGCTCTAAATTACTCACCAAGTGGCAAGGGCCGTTTGAGGTCACACGACGAGTCGGTGATCTCGATTACGAGGTGGTTCGTTCGGACAGGGCTGATTCACGTCAGATTTATCACATTAATCTGCTGAAGCAGTGGAGGGAGCCGGAGGAAGTGGCGCTGGCTACGCTTGTTACTAACGAGGATGACCTGGGGCCAGAGAGCCCCGGCCGGGAACGGCCGGGCGCTCTGGTCACCGGAGGGGATCATCTCTCAGCGAGCCAGCTCCTCGATATCCGGCACCTCAAACGTGAATTCTCTGATGTGTTCTCACCCCTGCCTGGTCGTACTAACCTGATTCAGCACCATATCGAGACCGAACCGGGCGTGGTCGTTAGGACCCGGCCGTATCGCCTACCTGAACACAAGAAAAAAGTGATTCAGGAAGAATTGAGTAATATGTTGAAAATGGGAGTAGTAGAAGAGTCCCACAGCGACTGGGCCAGCCCGATTGTCTTGGTACCCAAGACTGACGGCTCGGTCCGGTTCTGTGTGGATTATCGCAAGGTAAATGCGGTGTCGAAATTCGACGCCTATCCAATGCCGCGTATTGACGAGTTGCTCGACCGGTTAGGTGCTGCTCGATTTTACTCGACGTTGGATTTAACGAAGGGCTATTGGCAGATCCCCTTGACTCCAATATCCCGCGAAAAAACGGCTTTCACAAATCCGTTTGGATTACACCAATTCGTGACACTTCCGTTCGGGCTGTTCGGGGCACCGGCAACGTTTCAACGTCTGATGGATAAAATACTCAAAGGTGAAATCTATACTTTGCGGGGGGCCACTATTGCACGCTCCTGATTTTGCTCTCCCCTTTCTGTTACAGACGGATGCATCCGATCGGGGTCTGGTGGCGGTTCTCTCCCAGGAGGTGGCAGGAGTGGAACGGCCGGTGCTGTACATTAGCCGAAAACTCAGTAAGAGTGAGGCTAAGTACAGCACCATAGAGAAGGAGTGCCTGGTGATCAGGTGGGCCGTTCTCACTCTTCGCTATTACCTCCTGGGCAGGGAATTCGTCCTCTGTTCAGATCATGCTCCTCTCCAGTGGCTTCACCGCATGAAGCCCTGGGGGGGGGCGAGGGCGAGGGCTGCAGGCCGGACGGCTCCCCGGCCTGAGGCGGGCGGTGGGGGTATGTGGAGAGGTAAGCATGATCGAACACCCAATGAGGGGGGAGAGCAGGCTTGGAGCCCGGCGGCTAATCAGCAGGCCAATCAGAAATAATAAATAACACCTGTTTATTCTAGTGATCGGGCCAGAGAGACAACCTTCTTAAGGAGAACAGAAGGAGCAGCCGGAAGAAGAGGGAGAGAGCACACACACAATACGGGTGTTGTGCACTCATTTAAAAAAAAAAAAATAAAACTTTGTTGCTTACCTGAATCGCCGACCTTGTCTTCTTCTTCCCTACATAACGAACCTTGCTACAGTGGGGTAAATAAAAGAATGGGGATGGGCTTAATGAAGGTGATATACAAAGGAAAGGGGGATAAAGTAGATTTAAAAAATTATAGACCTATAACAATGCTCAACACTGATTTGAAGATTTTAGCAAATGTTTTAGCTAACAGACTAAAGGAAGTGATGCCAAGCATAATCAAAACAAACCAAGCATATAGTATAAAAGGACGAGACATTGCTGACACAACTATGAGTATTAAAGACACAATAAGATATATAAATGATAAGAAGAAAGATGGGTTTTTAATTAGTCTGGACTTCGAGAAAGCTTTTGATAGAGTGGAGCATGACTTTTTATTTGGAGTGCTAAAGAGTTTTGGTTTTGGGGAAAATTTTATAAAGTGGGTTCAGATTTTATATAGAGGAGCTATAACCAGGATAAAATGCAATGGTTTTTTAACGGACTGTTTTAAAATAACAAGATCAATCAGACAGGGCTGCCCGTTATCTGCACTTTTATATGCCTTAGTTGCAGAACCACTGGGATTAGCTGTGAAGCATGAGGAAAGAATAAAAGGAATAGAGGTAGAGGGGGAGTGAATAAAATATTTCAATATGCTGACGATACTACATTAATACTACAAGATCTGGCAAGTGTAAAGCAAGCAATGGAAACAGTGCAACATTTTTGCAAGGGTTCAGGAGCTAAAATAAACGAAGATAAAACAGTATATTTGAGATTTGGAGGAACTGAGGCTTTATCTGGACATTTTACGTTCAAGGAAATGGATGAAATTAAAACTTTAGGCAGTGTAGTTGGAAGGGATGAAAAGAAAGCAGAAGCAACTATGTGGGAGGAAATGTTAGGAGGGATTGAAAGAAGGCTGAGGTTTTGGAAGTTAATGTCTTTAACTTTGAAGGGGAGGGTTTTAATTTTGAATGTTTTAATGGTTTCTAAATTATGGAATATTTTATATGTGTCATCAATGCCACTGTGGATGGAAAAAAGGTTGAAAAAATGTTTTTTAGATTTTTTATGGGAAGGGAAGCCTCCAAGAATAGCATACGCAACGTTGATTGGAGAAGTGGGCAAAGGGGGACTAGGTTTAATAGACGTCGAACAAAGAAAAAACAGCTTAAGAGTGAAAATGGTAAAGAAATATTTGGATGAAGAAAATAAGGCAGCATGGAAAAGAACAATGGAATATTTTTTAAGTAAAAGTGGCAATTTTAATATGGGAGATAATATTTTATGGATGAGGATGAAAACATTCATGACAGAGGGTCTACCAGATTTTTATAAAGAATTGATTGGAGCATGGGAGAAATTTTTAACTTGTGTACATTTTAATATACAAGGACGCGAGAACATTTTAAATCAGCCTTTATTCTTAAACAGTGACATTCTTAATCAAGAGAAAGTGGTGTTTTTTAGGAAATGGTGGGAGGTGGGAATAACAAGAGTAAGGGATGTTTTATTTGAATTTAAGGAAGGATTTTTACCGGTGCAGTATGTTATTGATGTGACGGATGAAGCAAAGGAGGATTTTAACAGACAAGACTTAATAAAGGAATACGACATAATTAAAAATGCCATACCTGCAGAATGGTTAACAAGAATAGAAAACATGGAAGAAAATAAACCAAGTAAAGATGTGAGTGTAAGATTTGGAGAGAAATGGTGGGATTTTAAAGATTGTACAGTGAAAATGATTTATGGGTTTTTTAGAGATGGGGTTTTTAAGAAACCTGGTGCAAATCAGTACTGGATACGGCTGTTTAAAGATGTGAATGAAGACAATATTTGGGCTAATATAAATGGCAAATTTGTACAATCAAAACTGGAGAATTTAGAATATTTGATCAGGAGTAAAGCAGTGTTTACAGATGACATTTTAAACAAAATAGGGATGGAGGAAAGTCTCACATGTAAAGTATGTCAAGATGCAGATGAAGGATTCTTACACTTGTTTTATATTGTAATGAGTTAAAAGATTTTAATGAGAAATGCAAAAGCATGATTTTAACTTTGAAAGGAGAAAGAGACGACAATCTAGAGTGGGAAAAGGTGTTACTGTTGGGGCTGAACAAAGAATGTGATAATAAAAAACTCATAAATTTACTTGTGATTTTAATGAAAAGTGCAATATGGGAGAGAAGAGTTGTAGCAAAAAAGGAAAAAGTTTTATTAAATGTTTGGAATGTGTTTAAGAGGAAGGTGGAGAAATATTTTGAATGTCTATTTTATTATTTTAAGTTAGAGGAAATGCAGGAGGCTTTTTATGATGTTTTTACTCAAGAAGTCACAAAGATTTTAAATGACACAGGAATAAAAATGTCTTTTTAAAAAAATGTGATTTTACCTTTTAAGGAATACTACTTGCAACATTTTATGTGAAAAAAAAATACATTGTTGTGAAGCTATGATGTAAAATAGACATTTTTAATGTTTTGTTTTAAGTGTAATCTGTATAAATAAGTGAACTGTCTGAATTTTGAACAGTGTAATAAAAGAAAAAAAAAAAAAAAAAAAATGGCAATGCCTGATCTCATCTGAACTCGGAAGCTAAGCAGGGTTGGGCCTGGTTAGTACTTGGATGGGAGACCGCCTGGGAATACCAGGTGCTGTAAGCTTTTTGAATTCCTTCATTTGCCAAAAAAAAATAAATGAATACATTAATTGAAAAAAAAAAAAAAAAATACAGGGAAACAATTGAGGTGACAAGGGCATTGTTTCTGTGGCTGCTGTGTCCAGGCAAGCTGAGTTGCTCTCGGCTCCTGGTACTGCACCTATTTTTAAATAGCCAACTCTTGACGACTGCTCTCGCTTACGGCCATACCACCCTGGCAATGCCTGATCTCATCTGAACTCGGAAGCTAAGCAGGGTTGGGCCTGGTTAGTACTTGGATGGGAGACCGCCTGGGAATACCAGGTGCTGTAAGCTTTTTTGAATTCCTTCATTTGCCAAAAAAAAAATAAATGAATACATTAATTGAAAAAAAAAAAAAAAATACAGGGAAACAATTGAGGTGACAAGGGCATTGTTCTGTGGCTGCTGTGTCCAGGCAAGCTGAGTTGCTCTCGGCTCCTGGTACTGCACCTGTTTTAAATAGCCAACTCTTGACGAATTGCTTTCGCTTACGGCCATACCACCCTGAGCACGCCCTCTACTGTGAGTGACAGTTGTTGCACAGCAGGAAGTGTGAGGTGGCAGAAGGAAGAGAGAGGCTCTTCCATTTTGGCAGTTTTGTTCTTTATTTTTAGTTTTTGTATTACAAAGTTTACTTTAATTGTTTTTTCAGTTAAAGATTTTTTTTCACTAACCCCAAACAGTAACACTGTTTTGGGGTTAGAAAACAACAAAATGGACACAATGGAGAAAGAGAATGGACAAGACACAAACGGAACAAGGAACAGAGAACAAGGAAATGCTACAAACAAGATTGAAAAGACTCTAAATGAAGATAACGGAGAAAACAGCAAGGAGACATGGGCAACAGTTGTCTCAAAGAAAAAAGAAGGAAAAGGAGGTGGTCAAGAAAAGAAAGGAGAACTACAATCAAATGCAAGTATTGAAAGCGAAAAGAATATTGAAGGACAAAGGAATGATTCAAGTCAGAAACAACAAATGCTGAACAAACTAAAGAAGCAAGCAAGATATCAAAGAGACTACAAGAAAGAAGCCACACTAACAATGATGGTAAGAGAAATTGAAAACTCAACTATAAATAACATAATCAAAGCAGTGGAAGACAAAGTCGGGATTGGCAAATTATTTGGACTGAGACGGAAAAACAACAATGAATTTGAGCTGACAATGGAAAGTGAAAAAGAATGCGAGATATTGATGAATGGACTGATGATTAATGGAGAAGAATGTGAGATGAAAAAGCTGTGTGCAACAGAAAAAATGGTATCTTTTCTAAACTTGCCCAGTTACATACAGGATGAGGAGATACAACAAAAACTCAGTAATTGGGGAGTAACTCCTATACTTCCTATAAGAAGAAAATATCATCCGGGAACAATGGTGGCAGACGGAACACGCTTTGTAAAAGTAAAATTTCCCAAAGAAGTTAAATCTTTACCATACAATGTTGGCTTTGTGACAGAAGAAGGGATACAATATTTCAGAGTGATACACGATAATCAACTGAAAATGTGCAGACTTTGCTCTAGTACAGAGCATGAGAAAAAAGACTGCCCAAAGTTCACATGCAGAAGATGTCTTCAGCAGGGGCATTATGTGCGGGACTGCGAAGTTCTGCAGTGCCAGGGCTGCGAGAGGGCATCGACAAGATGTAACTGTGAAAAAGAGGAGGAAATGGAAAGGATGGAAATACAAGTGTCACTTGATAATACGGCAACAGAAAGGAAGGAGGACAAAACTGGAGAAGAAAACAATACAGAAGAGGACAGATATGAGGAAGAGGATAAAGGAATGGAACTGGGAGAAGGAGCAAACGAGGAGGAAGGAGAACCAAATAATGGACAATTTGATGAAGAACAATATGATGAAGGCGCTATAGAACTGAACAATGAAGAGAGACAGGAGAAGAAAAGGACTGAGGACAATGAAACAAGAGCACTAAATGAGGTAAGAGGAATGGATTTTGAAAGGGGGAATTATGGACTGGAAAAAAAAGAAAAAGGTAAAAAGATAAAAGATTTAAAATCAAGATGTAAAAGTGGCTTAAACATTGAACTGGTTCTACAACGGCAGAAAATGAGAAGAGAAGAGATTAAAGAAAGAATGGAAAGGAAAAAATTTGAAAAAGGAGATGCAAGAAACATTTGTTTAAGTGACAGTGACTCAGAATAATTGGTGGTTATTGGTTTATCCAATAATTTTCCTAATGAGTAATGTATGTGTGGTATCACTGAATGTAAGAGGATTGTCAAAATGTGAAAAGTTTGAAAGATTAACGTGTTTGACAAAAAAGTGTGATATATTATGTTTACAAGAGACAAAGTGGGAAGACGAGATTAAAAATGAAATGAGGAAATTGTGGAATGGGGAAATATTTAGTAATGGAGATATAGAAAAGAAAAGAGGGGTAGCAATTTTGATAAAAAGAGGGATTTTTGAAAAAGTAGAATTAGACTATAAAGACACAGACGGAAGAATTATAATTGTAAAAGTTATGTATAATGGGAAAAGTTTTAGAGTATGCAACATACATGCACCAAATGAGGAAAAGGAGAAATATAACTTTTATAAGGAAATAGATAAGTTAATAGATAAGAATGAAAACATATTTATTTTAGGAGATTTTAATGTTGCCATGCAAAGAATAGATAAAGATGACTCAATGGATTTTAGAACAGACAGAGGAAGGAATGAACTACAGAATTTAATGAGGAAATGTGATTTGGTAGATGTATGGAGAGAGCAAAATGGTGTGAAAAGAGAATATTCAAGAAGACAAATTGTAAATAGGATTTTAAAGCAAAGTAGAATTGACTTGTTTTTATGTAAGAAGAAAGAAGTACAATATGTTAACAAAGTTTTCTACAAAACCTATAGTGAGAGTGATCATGATTTTATATGGATAACGATGAATTTTAATGAGATTGAAAAAGGAGCAGGAGTGTGGATACTCAACACTGAGTTGTTCAAAATAGAAATGTATAAAATGGAAATAGAAAATATAATAATCAATAGTGTGAATGATGAAATGTTTGAAACAGAAACAAGTTTATGGTGGGATAATCTGAAAAATAGAATAAAAGAATACTCAATAAATATATCAGAAAAAAGACAAAAGGCAAAAAAATTCAAGGAAAATCAAATTAGAAAAGAATGGGATGAAGAAATGAGTAAAGTAAATGGGATAAATGTTGACAAAATAATAGAATTACAGGAAAAGCTGAAGAAAATCGAAGAAGAAAAGTGTAAGGGAGTAATTATTAGAAGCAGAGCTAAAGACATTGTAGAAGGAGAAAGAAGTACAAAATACTTTTATGAATTAGAAAAAACAAGACAGAGAGCAGCTATAATCAAATGTATAAAAACACAAGATGGGAAAACTGTAGAGGACAAAGAAGGAATTTTAAAGGAAACTAGACGATTTTATAAGGAATTATTTACAGAAAATGGAGTAGTTTTAAATGATGAAAATTTCTTATTAGAAAAAATAACAGTAAAATTAAATAAAGAGGACGAGGAAATGTGCGAGAGTGAGATAACAGATTTAGAAATAGAAACAGCTATTGATCAGTTGAGAAATGGGAAAAGTCCAGGAATAGATGGACTACCAGTTGAGTTTTATAAAGTTTTTAAAAATGTTTTAAGTCCTATTTTAAATATAATATACAGTGATATTTATGAAAAAGGGGAGTTAACTAATAGTATGAAAAAAGGAATGGTTAAAATGATTTATAAACAAAATGGAGACAAGGAAGACTTAAAAAATTATCGACCCTTAAGTATGCTGAACACAGACTATAAAATTTTAGCGAAAGTCTTAGCTAACAGATTGAAAGTAGTTGTACCAAACATAATCCAAACAAATCAAGCATATGCGGTTCTAAAAAGAGACATAACGGATGTCATAAACAATATAAGAGACATAATCTGGTATATGAGAGAGGAAAAAGAAACAGGATATATAATTAGTGTAGATTTGGAAAAAGCTTTTGATAGAGTGGAACACAAATATATGATGAATGTAATGGAGAGATTTGGTTTTGGAAAAAGATATTTACAATGGATAAAATGTTTATATACAGATATAACAAGCTGTATAAAAGTAAATGGTTTTTTAACTAAAGATTTTAAAGTAACAAGATCGATAAGACAAGGATGTCCAATGTCAGCACTACTATACACACTTGTATCTGAAACACTGGGGTTAGCAATTGATAATGAAAAGCAAATACGAGGATTATGTATAAAAGGAACAGAGTTAGAACAAAAAATATTTCAATATGCTGATGATACCACTTTAATAGTAAAAGATATTAAAAGTATTGAAAAAGCAGAGGAAATTTTAAACAGATATTGTAAAGGAACAGGAGCAAAAATTAATAAGGAAAAAACGAAAT
>NC_079449.1:36933522-36938522 GCF_903798145.1 Danio aesculapii
GAAAACTCAACTATAAATAACATAATCAAAGCAGTGGAAGACAAAGTCGGGATTGGCAAATTATTTGGACTGAGACGGAAAAACAACAATGAATTTGAGCTGACAATGGAAAGTGAAAAAGAATGTGAGATATTGATGAATGGACTGATGATTAATGGAGAAGAATGTGAGATAAAAAAGCTGTGTGCAACAGAAAAAATGGTATCTTTTCTGAACTTGCCCAGTTACATACAGGATGAAGAGATACAACAAAAACTCAGTAATTGGGGAGTAACTCCTATACTTCCTATAAGAAGAAAATATCATCCGGGAACAATGGTGGCAGACGGAACACGCTTTGTGAAGGTAAAATTTCCCAAAGAAGTTAAATCTTTACCATACAATGTTGGCTTTGTTACAGAAGAAGGGATACAATATTTCAGAGTGATTCATGATAATCAACTGAAAATGTGCAGACTTTGCTCCAGTACAGAGCATGAGAAGAAAGACTGCCCAAAGTTCACATGTAGAAGATGTCTTCAGCAGGGGCATTATGTGCGGGACTGCGAAGTTCTGCAGTGCCAGGGCTGCGAGAGGGCATTGACAAGATGTAACTGTGAAAAAGAGGAGGAAATGGAAAGGATGGAAATACAAGTGTCACTTGATAATACGGCAACAGAAAGGAAGGAGGACAAAACTGGAGAAGAAAACAATACAGAAGAGGATAGATATGAGGAAGAGGATAAAGGAATGGAACTGGGAGAAGGAGCAAACGAGGAGGAAGGAGAACCAAATAATGGACAATTTGATGAAGAACAATATGATGAAGGCGCTATAGAACTGAACAATGAAGAGAGACAAGAGAAGAAAAGGACTGAGGACAATGAAACAAGAGCACTAAATGAGGTAAGAGGAATGGACTTTGAAAGGGGGAATTATGGACTGGAAAAAAAAGAAAAAGGTAAAAAGATAAAAGATTTAAAATCAAGATGTAAAAGTGGCTTAAACATTGAACTTGTTCTACAACGGCAGAAAATGAGAAGAGAAGAGATTAAAGAAAGAATGGAAAGGAAAAAATTTGAAAAAGGAGATGCAAGAAACATTTGTTTAAGTGACAGTGACTCAGAATAATGGTGGTTATTGGTTTATCCAATAATTTTCCTAATGAGTAATGTATGTGTGGTATCACTGAATGTAAGAGGATTGTCAAAATGTGAAAAGTTTGAAAGATTAACGTGTTTGACAAAAAAGTGTGATATATTATGTTTACAAGAGACAAAGTGGGAAGATGAGATTAAAAATGAAATGAGAAAATTGTGGAATGGGGAAATATTTAGTAATGGAGATATAGAAAAGAAAAGAGGGGTAGCAATTTTGATAAAAAGAGGGATTTTTGAAAAAGTAGAATTAGACTATAAAGACACAGACGGAAGAATTATAATTGTAAAAGTTATGTATAATGGGAAAAGTTTTAGAGTATGCAACATACATGCACCAAATGAGGAAAAGGAGAAATATAACTTTTATAAGGAAATAGATAAGTTAATAGATAAGAATGAAAACATATTTATTTTAGGAGATTTTAATGTTGCCATGCAAAGAATAGATAAAGATGACTCAATGGATTTTAGAACAGACAGAGGAAGGAATGAACTACAGAATTTAATGAGGAAATGTGATTTAGTAGATGTATGGAGAGAGCAAAATGGTGTGAAAAGAGAATATTCAAGAAGACAAATTGTAAATAGGATTTTAAAGCAAAGTAGAATTGACTTGTTTTTATGTAAGAAGAAAGAAGTACAATATGTCAACAAAGTTTTCTACAAAACCTATAGTGAGAGTGATCATGATTTTATATGGATAACGATGAATTTTAATGAGATTGAAAAAGGACCAGGAGTGTGGATACTCAACACTGAGTTGTTCAAAATAGAAATGTATAAAATGGAAATAGAAAATATAATAATCAATAGTGTGAATGATGAAATGTTTGAAACAGAAACAAGTTTATGGTGGGATAATCTGAAAAATAGAATAAAAGAATACTCAATAAATATATCAGAAAAAAGACAAAAGGCAAAAAAATTCAAGGAAAATCAAATTAGAAAAGAATGGGATGAAGAAATGAGTAAAGTAAATGGGATAAATGTTGACAAAATAATAGAATTACAGGAAAAGCTGAAGAAAATCGAAGAAGAAAAGTGTAAGGGAGTAATTATTAGAAGCAGAGCTAAAGACATTGTAGAAGGAGAAAGAAGTACAAAATACTTTTATGAATTAGAAAAAACAAGACAGAGAGCAGCTATAATCAAATGTATAAAAACACAAGATGGGAAAACTGTAGAGGACAAAGAGGGAATTTTAAAGGAAACTAGACGATTTTATAAGGAATTATTTACAGAAAATGGAGTAGTTTTAAATGATGAAAATTTCTTATTAGAAAAAATAACAGTAAAATTAAATAAAGAGGACGAGGAAATGTGCGAGAGTGAGATAACAGATTTAGAAATAGAAACAGCTATTGATCAGTTGAGAAATGGGAAAAGTCCAGGAATAGATGGACTACCAGTTGAGTTTTATAAAGTTTTTAAAAATGTTTTAAGTCCTATTTTAAATATAATATACAGTGATATTTATGAAAAAGGGGAGTTAACTAATAGTATGAAAAAAGGAATGGTTAAAATGATTTATAAACAAAATGGAGACAAGGAAGACTTAAAAAATTATAGACCCTTAAGTATGCTGAACACAGACTATAAAATTTTAGCGAAAGTCTTAGCTAACAGATTGAAAGTAGTTGTACCAAACATAATCCAAACAAATCAAGCATATGCGGTTCTAAAAAGAGACATAACGGATGTCATAAACAATATAAGAGACATAATCTGGTATATGAGAGAGGAAAAAGAAACAGGATATATAATTAGTGTAGATTTGGAAAAAGCTTTTGATAGAGTGGAACACAAATATATGATGAATGTAATGGAGAGATTTGGTTTTGGAAAAAGATATCTACAATGGATAAAATGTTTATATACAGATATAACAAGCTGTATAAAAGTAAATGGTTTTTTAACTAAAGATTTTAAAGTAACAAGATCGATAAGACAAGGATGTCCAATGTCAGCACTACTATACACACTTGTATCTGAAACACTGGGGTTAGCAATTGATAATGAAAAGCAAATACGAGGATTATGTATAAAAGGAACAGAGTCAGAACAAAAAATATTTCAATATGCTGATGATACAACTTTAATAGTAAAAGATATTAAAAGTATTGAAAAAGCAGAGGAAATTTTAAACAGATATTGTAAAGGAACAGGAGCAAAAATTAATAAGGAAAAAACGAAATACATGAGAATAGGAAAAACAAAGGTTTTACCAGAAAAAATCCAATTTAAAGAGGAGAAAACCAATATGAAGATTTTAGGTATAAGGGTTGGTGAAAATGAAAATGAAACAAGGGATTTAGTGTGGGAGGAAGTTTTAAAAGGAATGGAAAAAAGATTACATTTCTGGAAATTAAGAGGTTTGTTTTTAAAGGGGAAAGTTTTAGTTTTAAATTCCTTATTTTTATCAAAAATGTGGTATGTTTTAGGTACAGTGAGTTTGCCAATGAGTGTATATAAGAAGATAAAAGCTATCTGTATTAGATTTTATATGGGACGGGAAACCTTCCAAGATAGCTTATAATACCATAATTGGTAAAGTAGAAGAAGGGGGGTTAGGTTTAATCGATCCACTTATCAGAATGAAAAGCATACGAATAAAAACTGTAAATAAATACTGGAAAGAAGAAAAACACGTATGGAAAGATGCGATGACATATTTTTTAAATAAATGTGGGGAAATGCAAGAATATATATTATGGATGAAGCCCAAAGAGAATATGATGAATGGGATTCCAGAATTCTATAAAGAAGTTATCAAGGCATGGGGAGATTTTAGAAAGCATATTGATTGTACTTTTAGTAAAGAAGAGATTTTAAAGCAACCGCTGTTTTTAAATGATTACATTAAAAAAGGGAATTACACTATTTTTTATAAGAAATGGTATTATGCAGGAATAAAGCAAATTAAAGATATATTATATGAAGTGATACCTGGTTATGTACAGGTGCAAGTCATAAAAGATGCAATAATAGAAAACTATGAAAACGAAACTAAAGGAGTTATTGAAAATCAATTGAATAACTTGAAAAACAATATACCAAAAGAATGGAAAGAAATGATAGAAAATAATTTGGATATGCACAGCGATGAAGGAAGGGTGATTAACTTTAAAGAAAATCAATATGCTTTCAAAGATGGTATACTGAAGATGTTTTATTCATGTTTATGTAAAGACGTGTTTGTTACACCCAAAGCAGAAGAGTACTGGAAAAGATTATATCCCAATATAGAAACAAAGGAAATATGGCAAAATCTGAGAGCTTGGTGGAAAAGTCCAATTTTAGAGAATTTTGATTACATTTTAAGGCAAAACTGTTTATTAAGTGAAATGAGATTGTGTAAAATAGGTTTGGCAAATGATGCAAGATGTAAAGTTTGTAATGAAGAAGATGAAGGTATACTACATTTGTTTTTCAAATGCAAAGAGTTAGAATGTTTTATTGGAAAAATTAAAGAAATGATAAATGAAATGGGGATTGAAAAACAGGTTGTTGATGAGGAATGGGAAACATTATTTTTATTTGGTTGTAAAACAGAAGGTAAAAATACAAGGTTCATTAATTTCATTTTAACAGTTGCAAGAATTGTGATATGGAATAGAAGGAATGCTGTTAAAGAAAAGAATGGCAAAATATCTGTGTGTAAATTGTTTAAAAGGAAAATGTCTGTACTGCTTAATGCTCTTTTCTATTATTGTAACACGAATGACAAGATTGATGTATTTAAAAAAGACTTTTTATGTGGGAATATATATGTTCAAATGGCTTTATATAATGTACATGTATTATTACCTGAATGTAATTGTTTTTAATTTTTGATATAAAATAAAGAAAAAAAAAAAAAAA
>NC_079449.1:36956022-37006479 GCF_903798145.1 Danio aesculapii
ATACCAGGTGCTGTAAGCTTTTTGAATTCCTTCATTTGGCAAAAAAATGTATTAATTAATTATTTGAAAAAAAAATAAAAAATACAGGTAAACAATTGAGGTGACAAGGGCGTAGTTTCTGTCGCTGCTGTGTCAAGGCAAGCGGAGTTGCGCTCGGCACCTGGTACTGCGCCTATTTTTAAATAGCCAACTCTTGACGACTGCTTTCGCTTACGGCCATACCCCCCTGTGCATGTGTGAGAGTGGTACATTCCAGGAAGTGTTTGGCTGCAGTTGGTGAGAGAGGCTCACCACATTTTCTTCTGTTTAGTTTTATTTTTGACTAAAATACATTTTTGTTAAAGTTTTTTTGAGTTTGTTTAGTTTATCCTCCCAGCAGCGTGAGCTGTTCGGGAGGAGTGTTTTTTATTCCTATTTTTTTTGGAAATGGACGGATCTACGGTGACAGACCTGGCAATGGCGGACGGATTTGAGAAGGCAAATGACAATGGACTGGACAGACGACAACGAGAAACAAACCGATCAGAGAAGGAAGCAAGGAAAAGGATTTATTTAAAAGAAGCAACTGTAACGGTGGATATGGGACAAACAACTGAGGTGAGAGCAATGGATTTAATTAAAGCAGTGACGGAGAGGATTGGGGATGGAAAGATTTTGGCTGTAAGACCAAAACAAAACAAGGAATATGAAGTAACACTTGAAAGAGAGGAAGATGCTGATGTGTTAACAGACGGATTAACTATTAAAGGGATAAACTGTACAGTAAAGAGGCTACAAAACCGCGATTATGTTGTCTCCTTCATGCATCTGCCTGTCTATGTTGCTGACATAGATATTTTAGACAAATTGGATCATTGGGGAGTTTGTCCCATTTCAAAAATTAAAAGAAGGTTTTATCCGGGCACAGATATTGAAGATGGGACGAGGTTTGTTAAAACCAGATTCCCCAAGGAAGTGGCATCCCTCCCGTACAGCACAAGAATAGAGACAGCAGAAGGACCACAATACTTTAGGGTGATGCACAGCCATCAGGTGAAAACTTGCAGGCTGTGCATGAGCCCAGATCATGTGGTGAAAGACTGTCCAGATTTTAAGTGTTTTAAGTGCGAGGAAAGGGGGCATTTCGCAAGGGATTGCGATGCGGTGAAGTGCCCGGATTGTAATAAGGTTTTAAATAAATGTGAATGTTGGATGGGGGAAGAGGAGGAGGAGGTAGAGCAGCAGGTAGACAGACAGATGTATGAAGGAGACAATATACAGTCAGAGGACAAAACAACAACACAAGACAGAAGAACAGAATCTAAAAGTGAAAAACTACAAGAGAATGAGGCTAATGGAAAGGACAGAGTTACTGAACAGGAAGGGACAACATGGACTCAAATGGATATGACTGACAGTTTAAGGAATGTTTTGGAAGCAGCAGAAATTAGCAATTCGAATAATAAAGACTTACAACAAGAACAACAGGAAGATATATTTTGGACACAAATGGACATGACAGACAGTTTTCAAAAGGCATTGGACACAGTGGAGACAAAAGACCAAAGTAATGAGGAGCAAGACGAGTTAGAGGAACATTTACAAAAGGAGGGAAACAAAGAGACACAGGTGAAATCATCAAAAAGAAGAAGATCGATAAAGATAAAACCTAATTTAGAGACTGCAAGGAAAAAACTGCTAAAAGATGAAGAAATTGAATGCGCAAATAAGTATGAGTTGCTAAAGGGCTTGGAAGAGATGGACTGAGATGATGGTTTTTATGAATGTTTTTATCTTATTTATGGTTTTAGGAATTGTGTCTTTTAATGCAAGAGGGCTTTTAGACATCAGGAAATTTGAAAAAGTGAAAGAAATGTGTAAACGAGAAGATGTGATTTTATTACAAGAGACAAACTGGAGGGAAGAATACATGAAGGAAATAAGAAAAAGGTGGAGTGGGGAGATTTTATACAATAATGGGGATGGGAGGCTGGGGAGAGGAGTTGCAATTTTAATAAAAGAAAACAGTGGGGTTTTATGTAAAACAATCTATAATGACAAAGAGGGGAAGTGTATGATATGTGAAATGGAGTATGAGAAGAAAAAAGTAATTATGGTGAACGTTCATGCCCCAACAGAGGAGAACAGAAAGAAAGAGTATTTTAATGTACTAAGAGATTATTTAAAGAAATATGAAAGAGTTATTATCATGGGGGATTTTAACACTGTTTTTAGTAAATTAGAAATGGCTGAGGGAATGGTTTTTAAAACGGATAAGGGGAGAAAAGAACTGAAAATATTGATGGAGGAAATGAATTTAATTGATGTGTGGAGAGAAAGGAATGAACAGAAAAAAGAGTACTCAAGAAGACAGTTAGTGGGGAATTTTTTTTGTCAAACAAGAATTGATTTTATTTTATGCACAAGAAATGTTGAAGAGTTTATAAGCAAGATCAAATATGAAGAAACAAGTCTGAGTGACCATAAGCCAATTTTTATGAATCTAGACTGGAGTAATGTGAAAAGAGGGCCAGGGGTATGGGTTTTAAACACAGCGGTTTTAAAGAATGAAGACTATGTTTTAAGTATAAAGGAAATTATTCAAAAGGAAAAAGGGAATGAAATTTATAATGAGGACAAAAGAATGTGGTGGGAGAGTGTGAAACATTTAGTTAAAAAGTTTACAATAAAATACTGTAGACAATTACAAAATTGTAAAAAATATAAGGAAAAAGAGCTGAAAGAAAAACTAGAAAACGAATTGAAAAATGAGAATGGAAAAGATATACAAAAGATAAAAGAACTGGAAGGAAGACTGAAAGAAATGGAGGAGGAGAAATTTGAAGGTGCAAGATTAAGAAGCAAAGCCAAATTTACAGTGGAGGGGGAAAAGTGCACTAAATTTTTCTTTGATCTAGAGAAGACAAGAGGGAAGGCAGAAATGATTAAAGAAATAAGGAGCAGAAATGGGAACATAGTAGAACAAAATGAGGAGATTTTGGAAGAAATAAGATCATATTATGAGAAATTGTTTTGCACAGAGGGAGTAAAAGAAAAAGAAAAAAGGGAATTGCTAAAGCTAATCAAATCAAGAGTAGATGAAGAGGAAAAAAGAGAATGTGACAAGGAGGTAAGAGAAGAAGAAATAAAAAGAGCAATTAGTGAATTGAACAAAAAGAAAAGTCCAGGAATTGATGGGTTGGGAAGTGAATTTTATATTGTTTTTAAAGATATTTTATCTAGTATTTTAAAGGAAGTATATGATGAGATTTTTGAGAATGGTGGGGTAAATAAAAGAATGGGGATGGGCTTAATGAAGGTGATATACAAAGGAAAGGGGGATAAAGTAGATTTAAAAAATTATAGACCTATAACAATGCTCAACACTGATTTGAAGATTTTAGCAAAAGTTTTAGCTAACAGACTAAAGGAAGTGATGCCAAGCATAATCAAAACAAACCAAGCATATAGTATAAAAGGACGAGACATTGCTGACACAACTATGAGTATTAAAGACACAATAAGATATATAAATGATAAGAAGAAAGATGGTTTTTTAATTAGTCTGGACTTCGAGAAAGCTTTTGATAGAATGGAGCATGACTTTTTATTTGGAGTGTTAAAGAGTTTTGGTTTTGGGGAAAATTTTATAAAGTGGGTTCAGATTTTATATAGAGGAGCTATAACCAGGATAAAATGCAATGTTTTTTTAACGGACTGTTTTAAAATAACAAGATCAATCAGACAGGGTTGCCCGTTATCTGCACTTTTATATGCCTTAGTTGCAGAACCACTGGGATTAGCTGTGAAGCATGAGGAACGAATAAAAGGAATAGAGGTAGAGGGGGGAGTGAATAAAATATTTCAATATGCTGATGATACCACATTAATACTACAAGATCTAGCAAGTGTAAAACAAGCAATGGAAACGGTGCAACATTTTTGCAAGGGTTCAGGAGCTAAAATAAATGAAGATAAAACAGTATATTTGAGATTTGGAGGAACTGAGGCTTTATCTGGACATTTTACGTTCAAGGAAATGGATGAAATTAAAATTTTAGGCATTGTAGTTGGGAGGGATGAAAAGAAAGCAGAAGTAACCATGTGGGAGGAAATGTTAGGAGGGATTGAAAGAAGGCTGAGGTTTTGGAAGTTAATGTCTTTAACTTTGAAGGGGAGGGTTTTAATTTTGAATGTTTTAATGGTTTCTAAATTATGGAATATTTTATATGTGTCATCAATGCCACTGTGGATGGAAAAAAGGCTGAAAAAATGTTTTTTAGATTTTTTATGGGAAGGGAAGCCTCCAAGAATAGCATACGCAACGTTGATTGGAGAAGTGGGCAAAGGGGGACTAGGTTTAATAGACATGGAGCAAAGAAAAAACAGCTTAAGAGTGAAAATGGTAAAGAAATATTTGGATGAAGATAATAAGGCAGCATGGAAAAGAACAATGGAATATTTTTTAAGTAAAAGTGGCAATTTTAATATGGGAGATAATATTTTATGGATGAGGATGAAAACATTCATGACAGAGGGTCTACCAGATTTTTATAAAGAATTGATTGGAGCATGGGGGAAATTTTTAACTTGTGTACATTTTAATATACAAGGACGCGAGAACATTTTAAATCAGCCTTTATTTTTAAACAGTGACATTCTTAATCAAGAGAAAGTGGTGTTTTTTAGGAAATGGTGGGAGGTGGGAATAACAAGAGTAAGGGATATTTTATATGAATTTAAGGAAGGATTTTTACCGGTGCAGTATGTTATTGATGTGATGGATGAAGCGAAGGAGGATTTTAACAGACAAGACTTAATAAAGGAATACGACATAATTAAAAATGCCATACCTGCAGAATGGTTAACAAGAATAGAAAACATGGAAGAAAATAAACCAAGTAAAGATGTGAGTATAAGATTTGAAGAGAAATGGTGGGATTTGAAAGATTGTACTGTGAAAATGATGTATGGGTTTTTTAGAGATGGGGTTTTTAAGAAACCTGGTGCAAATCAGTACTGGATACGGCTGTTTAAAGATGTAAATGAAGACAACATATGGGCTAATATAAATGGCAAATTTGTACAGTCAAAACTGGAGAATTTGGAATATTTTATCAGGAGTAAAGCAGTGTTTACAGATGTCATTTTAAACAAAATAGGGATGGAGGAAAGTCTCACATGTAAAGTATGTCAAGATGCAGATGAAGGATTCTTACACTTGTTTTTATATTGTAATGAGTTAAAAGATTTTAATGAGAAATGCAAAAGCATGATTTTAACTTTAAAAGGAGTAAGAGACGACAATCTAGAGTGGGAAAAGGTGTTACTGTTGGGGCTGAACAAAGAGTGTAATAATAAAAAACTCATAAATTTACTTGTGATTTTAATGAAAAGTGCAATATGGGAGAGAAGAGTTGTAGCAAAAAAGGAAAAAGTTTTATTAAATGTGTGGAATGTGTTTAAGAGGAAGGTGGAGAAATATTTTGAATGTCTATTTTATTATTTTAAGTTAGAGGAAATGCAGGAGGCTTTTTATGATGTTTTTACTCAAGAAGTCACAAAGATTTTAAATGACACAGGAATAAAAATGTCTTTTTTAAAATGTGATTTTACCTTTTAAGGAATACTACTTGCAACATTTTATGTGAAAAAAAACACATTGTTGTGAAGCTTTGATGTAAAATAGACTTTTTAATGTTTTGTCTTAAGTGTAATCTGTATAAATAAGTAAATTGTATGAATTTTGAACAGTGTAATAAAAGAAAGAAAAAAAAAGATAAAAAAAAATGTGACCACCTGGGAGAAAGATAGCGTTTTGGTCAAATGGAAGCAGGTGGACTTGAGGGTGAAGCAGCTGGACTTGAGGGTCCTAGAAAACCCATAGTAACTGTTATTCTCTGGCCTTCAAGGGAATAGAATGCTATTTTAGCTTTTTTGTGCGGTGCTGGCAAAAAAAAAAACAGGTCCCATCTAGATTTGAATTTAGATCGCTGGATGCAGAGTGCTATCCATTACATTATGGAACCTCAAGATGGTGTAGAGCTGCTGCCCGAGATGAAGATGATGAATTAAAAAACTGGCCTTGCAGGAAAGTAGCAGAAGGTCCATCCAAGGCGGAGCCAATGTGCATTGATTTCTGAGTAACTCGTCATTCGGCATGCAGGGCTCCTCACACATTTACTGGAGCAGGACTAGGTAGGGCCTTCAAAAGAAAAGCACGCTATTCTAGGCAATTTGACGACCAAATGGCAGGCAGGGCAAAGAAGCCACCACAGAACAGATGTGATCTTATTTTTTCTTTTTTGACCACGTCTAAAATGTTCAATTTGGCTTGCGAAAAGGGGAATTAGCTCAAATGGTAGAGCGCTCGCTGCGCAAACGAAGGGGCCCAACCTTCTCGCTCACTCGCAAGCGAACAAGTCGCAAAAAACGCGACAAATTTCGCTTGCAGTAGTGTTCGTGGCTTTGTGACTGTGCATAATGTGGTATTTTGGTTGCATATTGCATGTCATTCTAAATGTCATTTTTTGCGTGCTGGATTCGAACACACGATCTGTGTAACACAATATCCAATCAGTGTCAGTTTCAGCGGAGCCAATCAGCTGCGCTATTATTGAAATTTTACTGACGTAACACAGGCAATTATATTGATATTACTATTATTATGTGGATATTGTTCTTAAAAAGCATATTACGTTAATTAAAAATTAATGAAAATGTTTCAATTAAACATATGTATGCATGCTTATGTATATATAAGTATATTATATATATATTTATGTATTAATATATAAATATATACTATATATATATATTAAAGAGCCCATATTATGGGTTTTTGAAAATGCCCTTCCATGTAGTGTGTCACACAGCTCTAAGTGAAGTGAAATATCCAGCTAAGGCTTAAATCTGTAAGTGTACAGTGTTTAAAACTATTGATTCATCTATAAAAGAGTCGACTCATAGAGCTTCAAACGAGTCGCCTTGATAACGAGTCATTAGGTGTTTCGCGATGACGCAGCTACGAAACACAAGTAGTTGGGCGCGCAAACCCGGGAGATTTGAAACCTGCGGCCCCGCCCACTAACAGAAAAAAAGTCACACACACACAGAGACACACACAGACACTGGTCGAATGAAGTCACGCTGTGCAGATGGATATTATGGACAGTCTAATCAAAGATGAAACATCAGCAATATAGCCCAGCCTTGAGCAGTTCTGAGTGCTTCTGAAAACTATATGCTTTCAAAGAAGACTTCATCAGTTTGTTAAAGGAAGGATCAGTATAGACTGTCAGAACATGGATCAGTGCATCATGGATCAGTTTCTTCCCCCATTTCACCAGTGTAAGTACGTGCGATTAAAACTGTTGCCTCGTTTACTCTATCTTGCACATGATGTATTTAGTTGTGTTTTGTTACTTGTAACTGCGTGTGCTGTATCAGGTTAACTCTTTATATTCTCATATCGCGTGTAAAGCCACGTTGAAAACGCGACGCGTGCCGCTTTGATTACGGATCGTCAGCTGTTTACACACATGCAACGGACAAGTTTCAAAATATTTCAGCTCAATATTATTGTCTCCTCGTGTGTGTAACGCACGGGTATTCGCGGATATAACAGCGCCGCTCCTCTATGGACGCGCCGGCCCTGTGTGTGTGTGTGTGTCTGTGTCTCCTCGTGTGTGTAACGCACGGGTTTTCGCGGATATAACTGAGCGCCGCGCCGCGCCCTCTCTATTCAGCCGCTCCTTTATGGACGCGCCGGCCCTCTGTGTGTGTGTGTCTGTGTCTCCTCGTGTGTGTAACGCACGGGTTTTCGCGGATATAACTGAGCGCCGCGCCGCGCCCTCTCTATTCAGCCGCTCCTTTATGGACGCGCCGGCCCTCTGTGTGTGTGTGTGTGTGTCTCCTCGTGTGTGTAACGCACGGGTTTTCGCGGATATAACTGAGCGCCGCGCCGCGCCCTCTCTATTCAGCCGCTTCTTTATGGACGCGCCGGCCCTCTGTGTGTGTGTGTGTGTGTCTCCTCGTGTGTGTAACGCACGGGTTTTCGCGGATATAACTGAGCGCCGCGCCCTCTCTATTCAGCCGGTCTTCTATGGACGCGCAGGCCCTGTGTGTGTGTGTGTGTGTGCGTGTGTGTGTGTGTGTGTGAAAAGAGCAAGAAGACTGTGACCTCCTCGCCAGTTCTTGGACTTTTTGCTCAATAAAATAGTTAGTCGTCAGTATTTTCTAGTCCATCGTCTGTGTTTACATTCACCCACTGGCAGCCAAAATCCACTATGAAGCGTGTATGCACTGTAACTACTTTTATATTGTAGATTAGCAGCTGGGCATTTCACTCTGTCTCGCGCTGAAGCCTGTCAGTGTTGTCGACCAATAGCAGCAGGCTGCCATCGGTCCAATCAGCGCAGATTAGCTTCGCGCTGAGGAGGGGTTTGGGAACAAATGAATCGCTGAACGATTCATATGGGAGTCGCTGGGATAATTAGGTAAAAATAAATGCAGATTATAAGACCATCAAAGTGTTTTTTGACCTTGCATGCATATTAGACTGTTGTTGGAGACCCTTACAACCTAAATATGACCCTATTTCATGTATAATATGGGCTCTTTAATATATGTTATATTTCTTTATGTAATAAAGAATAACTTTTAAATTTAAATAACTTTAAATGAATGCACACAAAAACAAGTAATATGCAAAATGGTTTATTAAAATGAATACAAATATTAAAATCGCAAAACAATGTAAAAAATGTAAAAAAAAAATAAATAAATAAAAACATATCTTAATATATAAACTATATAATATACAATAAATAAAAACAATACAATATATATTTACTTATTTTGCACATATAATTTATTAAAACAATACTATATATAAATATATTTATTTATTATACACATATAAAAACAATACTCTATATATATTTATTTTTATACACACAATATATTAAACAATAATATAAATAAATAATAAAATGCAAGAGTGGGGGCACGTAATATATAAAATATAGTATTTAAGCAATGTATAAAATGTTATTTTTTTAAGAATTATAAATATGTTTTTACATAAAATGCACACAAATATTAAATAAGTACACACAAGACAAAATAAGAGTGGGCCTATGTAATATATAAGTGCTACTTTAAAATGCTACATATTAACACACAAAAATTAAATAAAATGAGAGAGAGAGTACCCATGTAACATTTACAAAAATATATACAGCAATTTGTACTTTATTCTGGAGCTGGAGTTTGTCCTTTATTTTGCTGGCGCTGTTCTGCCAACCAGTCCTCTAAGGATTTGCCATTTGAAGTTTGCAGGCAAAATGTGGCATTACCAAATCGGCTATGGCCAAACTCCTTAGTCTTGGGGTGCCCACATTTGCTGCAAACAATAAAAGTAACCGCACGCACATACTTCCTTTTGTGGACTCCACTTTCCTTCTCCTGTTCCTGTCTGCGTGGAGCAGGTGCAGGTGGAGGAACAGCAGGTGCAGGTGAAGCTGGGACTGCACTGGATGTTGGTGCAGCAAATGATGGAATCACCATTGACACACTCATGTCTGGGTTAAAAACAAGTGTGCCAAACAATGATCCAGGTCCTGAAATGGGCTGCACAACACCTGGTGCTGTGGGGGGTGGTGCAATCGGGCACACCGTGCTGGGGGCCGGTGGAAAGGAGCACACCGTGGTGGGGGCAGACACAATGGGGCGCACTGTGGTGGAGGCTGATATGATGGGGCACACTGTGGTGGAGGTTGGCGAGATGGGGCGCACTGTGGTGAAGGTCGGTGTGATGGGGCACACCATGGTAGGGGCCGGTGCAATGTGGCAGACTGTGGTGGGGGTTGGCGCGATGGGGCATACTGTCGTGGGGGCCGGTGGGAAGGAGCACACCGTGGTGGCATCTGGCAGGAAGGAGCAAACTGTGGTGGTTGCAGAAGCAGACTTTCGACCAGGTCGAAGAAGAGGTGCCTGTCCTTCTTTATTTGGAGGAAAGACAAACTGGTGTTTGGGGCCTGATGTTGATGGTGCCTCGTCCAATTCTTCCTCGGCAAAGGAAGCTGCGTATCTGCCACAGCAATTGGATCAAGTGGAGTCAGTCCCTGAGTGAGTACACTCATTTCCTAATCCTTTTGCCTCCGTTGAAACCTGATAATAAATGATATGTATTATACATATATATTAATTTAGAAGTATTCAGGTACTTTAAAGAAAATAATGTGCTTTGCTTACCACTGAATGAGCGTCTTCTGGTTTAGCTCAAAAAGCTGGATCACCGTTTCATTCATCAGCCTGCGACTGCCAAGCACCAGATCCCGGATGTGGTGGTAATCGGTCAGTATTTTAGACCACCTGGGGGTGCGAACACCAGCCTTCTTGGAAGTGGACTTGTGTACGGCACACAGCTTTGTACAAATGGCCTCAACCAAGCGGCTGGTGCTAGGCCACTGTGCTGGACCCCCAGGATGTCCAATCAGACAGCGCTTGACGCTCTCCACACCTGGAGTGACTCCGGAGCGCTTCGGTGCCTTAAAGCGCCCATATGTCAGCTCTCTCTGGCCTCTGTCACCTGCAGGTCAGTGAGGTAAGGAGCCTCACGAAGACCTACCAAATAAGCAGCCAGATCCTGGACCTTGTCCCACCCAGCAATGCCATCAGGTCCAATGACTACTCCCTGGTAAATACAGAATAAATTTAGTATATGTGGAATAAAAAAGACTAAATCAAATTAAGTTCTTAATGTATCTTACCTGAGCCTCAACAGAGAGACTGTCTCCAGAGTCGGATGGCTGTGACGGCACTGAGGGGGCTGGGCTAGGAAGCTGTCCTTCTCCACCAGCTGATGTGGACGGCTCAGCCAGTGATGCTGGGGACTGAGGCAGAGGCGAAGATGAGGGGCTGTTTCTGAGATCACGGCAGGGGTCATCCTCATACAGCACTGGAACTGTGATGTCCTCCATGATCTCCTCCTCAAACCCCTCATCTTGCAGATCCTCGTCATCTACTTCCTCCACCAGCCTGTTTTCCTCCTCTGGGTTCTGGAGCACCGGAGTCAGGGTTTTGCCGGTCTGGCTGTAAAGGTACTCCATTCCCAGCAATTCACCTTAAAGAATAAAACAATAAAAAAACATATTAAATAAAACTAATAATAAAGTAAATATTTAGATAAACATTTTGTGTAGTACATTAAAGCTTAATAAATAACTTATATAACAACTAGTTAATGAATTTCTTGCCTGTATATGCTCCAGGAGGGTGATAACGGTTATCCCAGGGCTTCCCTAAGACTGCTCGGCTAAGCCTGTCCACAGCCTCTCTCATGGCACTGCCATATGACCGTATGGAGGATGCTCCTTTTATGGTGCTTTCCATCCGCTCATCATTCCAGCGCATCAAGCCCTCAAGGAGATAGGCCTGAAAATGCGCATCACTGGCACTGGTCCCTGGAAATTAAAATAGTTAAAAATATATGAAGAATTAAGTAACATGTTATTAGGTTATGTACTAACATTAAAATTATTGTCATTATAAACAGAGTTTCTTGTCAGGCAAGACAGCTTTGTCAATGCTGATAACATCACAAATGTTATTTAAATGTTTAATAATGTTACATTAAAGCAATGGAAGTAATCACAGTGCTTATATGTTTTACAAAATAAAACAATCCAAATGTATGTAATACCTGGAATAAAACGGTTTAGGTGGAGGTGGAAGGACTCCAAAGATGTAGAGCCACGGGCACACCTGTAACAACACAGCCCCACACCGCCTTTCTTCAGTGTCCCTGTCTTCATGTATAATGGAAAGTTCTCTGGGTCTTGAATGCACTGTACATGCTTCTGCTGTTCCTTCCATATCTGCTGGATCCGTTCGTGGTCCAGCAGAGGAACACCCAGAGTGTCCTTCCCATGCTCGCTGTCAAAATGGTCTAACAGCTTTCCAATCAGACAGGTGGTCTCCTCCACACCTCTGGTCCTCCTACGGCAGTGCAGTGCTAGCTCCCTCCAGTTTATGCGAGCACGTTTGTGAAATGTGGCCAGCCTTCTTTGCCGCCAGCTCACCCTCCTTTGCCTGGCGAAGAGCGGCCACATCTTCTGGATCCCACTGAAAGATGCACGTGGACAGACGTGCCATGAAGATCCCGTAGAGCGGATGAGCTTCTGTTGTGACACCTGCAGCAAACCGGCGCATAAAATGCCAGATGTCAAGGCGCACTTCAAGCTCATCCCACTCCCGAAACATGATCTTCACCGGAGACTGGCCGTGCTGACTGCAGCAATCTCTGTCCACATACATTACTTTCGGGGCTGCCTCTCCTGCCTCCCGGTAACGCTTCATCAGCCCGGCCGCCATTGGGTCCAGTCCATGACCCTCGGCAGCTGACAGCACAGAGACAAGGACTTGGCTGTGTTCGTTCCCCACATTAGTGCACCAGGCAGCTGTTCCCGCAGCAGCACCTGCAAGTTTCTTTGTGATCTATTAGGAAAAATAAAACTGTGTTAAATATGTACGCACACATATCCATATCTGGCAAATGTCTGGATATAAACATACCTTCTTTGTGGAGTCCATCTTTAGAACACAGCCAAAGACGGAGGTGATTTTGGCCTTGACCTCGTGCAGTCGCCCCAGAACATCCCTGGCATAGACGGCTAACAGCCACTTAGGTTTGGGTATGGCAGGTAAGAGGGGAGGCTCAGCAAACACAGGAGGTTGCACAAGGGAGGACCTTGTGAATAGTTCACAGGCAGTCAGGTACTGCAAGACTCGCTGTGTCCATGCCTTGCTGTGTTGCTCCATCAGCTTTTTGAAAAGCTGAGTCACACTGTTGCCCAGTGTCCTCTCCCTCATCATCCTAACTACCCGCTTGTCACATGAGTATCTAAGGAAACAACATTATAATCAGGGAAATGCTTTGTTTGCTAAAAATTAACACAAATAAAATATTGGCATTATGAATTACCTGTGTGTCAGCAAAGCTGGAAACTGACTACGGTGGCCAATATCCAGCTGTCCTAAGATGTCCTCGGACCAGGCAGGATACGTCTTTTTGCACCGCTTGCACTCCAGATACCCAGTGGCAAGGTCGTACCAGCCGTCGATGTTGAGGACCTTGCGCACCGTGCTGTAAATTCCTGCAGCTGTTAGTCTGTGCTTACCACAGCTTAGGCGAACACAGACAAGTGGAAACAACCACATCTTCAGCGGCATCCACAGAAAAAGTGGTCGGCAGAAGAAGAGGTCAGGAGAGGCAGGTGGCTGCGTGTTAATTAGAGGGGGCTGGGGAGGATACCACCAAAGCTTCAGCTGGGATACTAGCTCTGGCTTGCCGGTTTTTAAGTTTGTTTTAAATACCGTGTTCCGGATCCACTTATGCTGGTAAGGGGGAAGCTGATCTTTCCAGTGAACTGGAAGCTCAACTGGTGGCAGATGATGTTGAAGATCTAGTGTTTTTGCTGTTTCCGCTGATGGAGATGGATTGGCACAGGCCTCTGAGTGAATAGTAACAAACAATTTATGGTTAACAATATTATGATGACTGTTGCTTTTGATAGTAAGGTGCCACAAATTATGCCCATGAACAGCCAGTGAAGCAATAGTTTTGGATAAGTATTATTATTAATATGACTATACTTAGAAATACAAGTTAAGAGAATGGTACTGTTAGGAAGCAAAGAAATTAGTATGCACTTTATTGATGAAAGGGATATGAAATTAACACAATTCTCTGCGAATGTGAATTATATGAAATGGAGTGAGTAAAATGAGGCATGATTAGTATAAATTATTGAAGCATAAAGACATGAAGCATGCACACAGATACAGTAAGGAAAAACTGCTCAGCTGATAATGACAGCAATGAATCACTACCATCTAAGAGAGTGAGTGAGAAGAGCAAGCGACGTGGAAAAGTTATCTGATGAATGTTCAATAATGATTAGTTCGGAAACGCAAATAAATACACTGAAACCTTTGAACATCCTTAAGGTTTTGAAGAAGTGCACTCAAAGAATGCATCCCGCTTGAGGCATGATGTGACAACTCTGTACTGTAGATAAAAATTTGATTCATTATTTTTTGTAAAAAAAAAAATACTTAGTGTGTTTTCACAAAATATTCTTATAACATTTTCATTTGTGTCGTGTGCCACACCTGCAAAGAGCTGTGCTTCACATTGTGATGCAGCAAACACCAGTTCTTCATCATCTTCAGCAGTGGATCTGGAAGTGCCTGGAGCATAAATCTTAAAAATATTACTGTGAAAAATACACACAGCCAAATGTACAATACGATGGTGCTTACTTACCAGTAGTAAAAAGCTGCCTTTGGGCCATACGTTTGGCTGGGGGTTCTGCTGTAGGAGGAGGTACAGTGGACTGCAGTTTTGGATCTGGAAACAGAAAGTTTGACATAACAATAAATAAACACATATATAACTGCTGTTGGGATAATTCTGTTTCATGCTCAGTATTCACTCTCCTACTTACAGGGTTTAACAGGTGACATCAGTTTTTTTGCCAGCTGTGAAGGAGACAAGTGCTTGCCCCGTGCCAACAGCGATTTCACAGTGGCAGTCTGCTGTACACCTGTTTGGATGGCTGCAGGTGGAGGAGCAGGGACACTGGATGCTGCAGGTGAAGGTGCAGAGACACTGGATGCTGCAGGTGGAGGTGCAGAGACAGCAGCAGAAGCCAGTCTTTTCAGGACATACGTCTTGAAAAGTGCCATGTTGGTTTTTGGCCTGGCATCTGCCTTAACCAGGTACCTGATGAGGGCTTGAGCCTCCTTGTTCTGGTCCTCAAACACATCTTTCATGGACCGGCCCTTAAAGTCACCAAACTCCACCATCAAGCACCCTGTATCTCCTTTTGCCCTGGCTTCTGCTTGCATTTCCTGTTTCCTCTGGTACTTCTCTACTTCTTCTGCAATCTCCCTGATGGAGGAAGTGTACTGAAGAAACAGGTGTTTGTTTTCTGATAAGGGTGTTGTCTGCAGCTTCTCATCAGAAATGCTAAGCACCAGGTACACCGCATACCCCAGAGCATGCTCTAGGAGCCATCTAAATCTTTGGCCCTGGTACTTGCCAAACTGAATCTTGCAGTGAGCCAGAACTAAAAACTGGTCACTGGGGTCTCCACCATTGCTGCTGACAAAAGCAGTGGCCTCTGCCAGCACCTCTTTCTTGGGTTTGGCCCTTCCAGACTCCCTGCTTACAAGGCGCTCTACCTCTGCATATGGCCCCAAGTGGAGTGTGCTTGATGTCCCTGATTGGCGGCGGAAAATCGGGTATGCGTACATTTTTTCTGAAAAAAAAAAAACATTAGAGAGAACATTACCTAGAGCATTTAGAAAGATACATTTACATTAAGTGTGAAACAATAATTTAACAATGTAGACATAATCCATATTATTGCAGTAGTAAATATACTTCTGGTGAATTTTCTACAGATATGCCTAATATATGCATGGTAGTACAACTTAAAATTCATATAAATAAATGAGAAACAACAGAAATTAAAACATTAAGTTATAAAATACACATTAAACTCTTAAGTCTTTACATTATGACTATTTTATAAATAAAATGTTTGTACTTCAGCTATTTAATATAACTATTCTGTTGTGTAATATATCTGAAAACACAAGTAATAAAATAAACAAAATACAATATATGCTTATAATATTTTTACAATAGATTCATGAAATACAATACAATCTAATTACTAAATATATATCATATATTGTCATGAACAAGTGTTAAACTCAAATGTTTTTAAAGTTTGTGCAGTCGTTTTACTTAAAATAGAATTATTTTAAAAGTATAGAATTATTTGCTAAATTAAATGTTTAAGAAAAAACTTTTAAAAAACTCAACTGTAACTGTACATTTAAATACAGTAACGTTAACTTTTTAGAGTGTACACCGCAATAATAGGGCCTGATATTGCTAGGTCGAATGGGGGCATTTTGATTCTAAACAAATATCAGAACATTTTGTTTAATCATTTGACCAAATGGCGATGATTCCACCTTTTCTGATCACTAGCGACATTTTGCTCTGTATTTATCATGGGAAACATTACCGTTTTACAAGTTATGTAGAAAACATCTGCTATAACGTTACCTTGCTGTCGATTGTAACTTATCATTTAACAGAAATACACACAGTATAATAAACTAATAATAAAGTAGTGTTACATCTGGCTTACCTGATTCAAAGATGACGATTATAATAAAAGTGTCGTGTGATTGGTCAAAAGTAAGCCATCGAGGAAAAACGCGATTGGTCAAAAATACGTCACAGCAAAAAGAAATGCGATTGGTCAAAAGTAAGCCACTGAAGTGAAACGCGATTGGTCGAAATGACGTCAGCACAAAGACAAACGTGGTTGGTCAAAAGTAAGCCACCGAGGTGAGACGTGATTGGCTTATGTGGGCTTACTTTGGGCTTACTTTGGCTCTGTAGACGGGATGCTGCAGGCGCAAGCGAGAGGTAGCGGGATCGATGCCCGCATTCTCCACTTCTGTTTTCATGCCTTTCACACTGGCTTTTATTGCAAAGCTGGTTGCACCTGGAGGGTTTAGAGCGAATTTCCTTACGTCAGCTTTGCCGGTTCTGTGTAGTACTAATCATTGCAATCCTTCAGAAGCCCTATCAAGTCACAGTTTTCTTTTATTAGATGGCGCGTCCGCAGTGGGAAATCAAAGCACTAAATATATAGCAAAGTGCTGTCGATTAGCCCATAGGAATCATCACCAGAAGCGATGTGACCACCTGGGAGAAAGATAGCGTTTTGGTCAAATGGAAGCAGGTGGACTTGAGGGTGAAGCGGCTAGGCTTTTTGGGTGACTTTCATTCAACTGACCCTGTGCCCAAAACAGAACAACAACATTGCTTTGCCGAAACCCGGGATCGAACCAGGGACCTTTAGATCTTCAGTCTAACGATCTCCCAACTGAGCTATTTCGGCTGCCATGACACAGCTTTCCTGCAGCAGGGATGTCTGTGAGACCAAGCTGAGCCCTTAAGTGCATCTGAGGCATAAGAGAGTAAAAATTTGGCCAGTACGGGTATCGAACCCGCGACCTTGGCGTTATTAGCACCACGCTCTAACCAACTGAGCTAACCGGCCGTTTTCTTACCAGTGTGCTGGAAAACCCAGAGTTAGTGTCATTCTAAGTGGTTGCTAGGCGGTTGCTAAGGTGTTTCTAGGTGGTTGCTAGGCGGTTGCTAAGGTGTTGCTAGGTGGTTGCTAAGGTGTTGCTAGGTGGTTGCTATGCAGTTGCTAAGGTGTTGCTAGGCGGTTGCTAAGGTGTTGCTAGGCTGTTGTTAGGTGGTTGCTAAGGTGTTGCTAGGTGGTTGCTAGGCGGTTGCTGAGGTGTTGCTAGGTGGTTGCTAGGCGGTTGCTAAGGTGTTGCTAGGTGGTTGCTAGGCGGTTGCTAAGGTGTTGCTAGGTGGTTGCTAGGCGGTTGCTAAGGTGTTGCTGGGTGGTTGCTATGTGGTTGCTAAGGTGTTGCTAGGTGGTTGCTATGCAGTTGCTAAGGTGTTGCTAGGCGGTTGCTAAGTTTTTGCTAGGTGGTTGCTAAGGTGTTGCTAGGTGGTTGCTAGGCAGTTGCTAGGTGGTTGTTATGCGGTTGCTAAGGTGTTGCTAGGCGGTTGCTAAGGTGTTGCTAGGTGGTTGCTAGGGTGTTGCTAGGTGGTTGCTAAGTTGTTGCTAGGCTGTTGCTAAGGTGTTGCTAGGTGGTTGCTAGGCGGTTGCTGAGGTGTTGCTAGGTGGTTGCTAGGCGGTTGCTAAGGTGTTGCTAGGCGGTTGCTAAGGTGTTGCTAGGTGGTGAATATGCGGTTGCTAAGGTGTTGCTAGGTGGTTTCTAGGCGGTTACAAAGGTGTTGCTAGGCGGTTGCTAAGGTGTTGCTAGGCTGTTGCTAGGTGGTTGCTAAGGTGTTGCTAGGTGGTTCCTAGGCGGTTGCTGAGGTGTTGCTAGGTGGTTGCTAGGCGGTTGCTAAGGTGTTGCTAGGCGGTTGCTAAGGTGTTGCTAGGTGATTGCTAGGCGGTTGCTAAGGTGTTGCTAGGTGGTGGGTATGCGGTTGCTAAGGTGTTGCTAGGTGGTTTCTAGGCGGTTGCAAAGGTGTTGCTAGGCGGTTGCTAAAGTGTTGCTAAGCTGTTGCTAGGTGGTTGCTAAGGTGTTGCTAGGTGGTTGCTAAGTTGTTGCTAGGCTGTTGCTAAGGTGTTGCTAGGTGGTTGCTAGGCGGTTGCTGAGGTGTTGCTAGGTGGTTGCTAGGCGGTTGCTAAGGTGTTGCTAGGTGGTTTCTAGGCGGTTGCTAAGGTGTTGCTAGGTGGTGAATATGCGGTTGCTAAGGTGTTGCTAGGTGGTTTCTAGGCGGTTACAAAGGTGTTGCTAGGCGGTTGCTAAGGTGTTGCTAGGCTGTTGCTAGGTGGTTGCTAAGGTGTTGCTAGGGTGTTCCTAGGCGGTTGCTGAGGTGTTGCTAGGTGGTTGCTAGGCGGTTGCTAAGGTGTTGCTAGGCGGTTGCTAAGGTGTTGCTAGGTGGTTGCTAGGCGGTTGCTAAGGTGTTGCTGGGTGGTTGCTAAGTTGTTGCTAGGTGGTTGCTAAGGTGTTGCTAGGTGGTTGCTAGGCAGTTGCTAGGTGGTTGCTATGCGGTTGTTGAGGTGTTGCTAGGTGGTTGCTAGGCGGTTAATAAGGTGTTGCTAGGTGGTTGCTAGGCGGTTGCTAAGGTGTTGCTAGGTGGTTGCTAGGCGGTTGCTAAGGTGTTGCTGGGTGGCTGCTAAGGTGTTGCTAGGTGGTTGCTATGCAGTTGCTAAGGTGTTGTTAGGCGGTTGCTAAGTTGTTGCTAGGTGGTTGCTAAGGTGTTGCTAGGCAGTTGCTAGGTGGTTGCTATGCGGTTGGTAAGGTGTTGCTAGGCGGTTGCTAAGGTGTTGCTAGGTGGTTGCTAGGGTGTTGCTAGGTAGTTGCTAAGATGTTGCTAGGCGGTTGCTAAGGTGTTGCTAGGTGGTTGCTATGCGGTTGCTAAGGTGTTGCTAGGTGGTTGCTAAGGTGTTGCTAGGTGGTTGCTAGGGTGTTGCTAGGTGGTTGCTAAAATGTTGCTAGGCGGTTGCTAAGGTGTTGCTAGGTGGTTGCTATGCGGTTGCTAAGGTGTTGCTAGGTGGTTGCTAGGCGGTTGCTAAGGTGTTGCTAGGTGGTTGCTAGGGTGTTGCTAGGTGGTTGCCAAGGTGTTGCTAGGTGGTTGCTAAGATGTTGCTAGGCGGTTGCTAAGGTGGTTGCCAAGGTGTTGCTAAGTGGTTGCTAAGGTGTTGCTAGGTGGTTGCTAGGCGGTTGCTAAGGTGTTGCTAGGTGGTTGCTAAGGTGTTGCTAGGTGGTTGCTAGGCAGTTGCTAAGGTGTTGCTAGGTGGTTGCTAAGGTGTTGCTAGGTGGTGGGTATGCGGTTGCTAAGGTGTTGCTAAGGTGGTTGCTAGGCAGTTGCTAGGCGGTTGCTAAGGTGTTGCTAGGTGGTTGCTAAGGTGTTGCTAGGTGGTTGCTAGGCGGTTGCTAAGGCGTTGCTAGGTGGTTGCTAAGGCGTTGCTAGGTGGTTGCTATGTGGTTACTAGGCAGTTGCTAAGGAGTTGCTAGGTGGTTGCTAGGCGGTTGCTAAGGCGTTTCTAGGTGGTTGCTAAGACGTTGCTAGGTGTTTGCTAAGGTATTGCTAGGCGGTTGCGCCAGGAGTCTTTTATCCTGGACCACTTTTGTTGTGTTTTTATACATTTTTGTGATGTAGGCTTCATCTTCATCTGACAGTTTGTCAACACGACACAGACCAACATTTCTCTCACGATGACCACAAATAATCTTCGGATGTTTTCCCTAATTGCCTTGCCCGTTTGGTCTTCTCCCTTTGATGATTTTGTTTAGATGCCTTCCTCTTTCTCCCAACAGCAGCTGAAATGACCGGCTCCAATCCGTCATTGAAATCCATGATGTTAGCTTGACTCTGGAGCTTTTTTGATTCTCTGACTGACAGACAGCTGTTGATCAGTGACGTAGCTTACGTGACTGACAGCTCGTCGACAGAATAAACAATTAAATGGTAAAGGTTTTTTGGTTAGCCTATTGAATCCTGTGTTTTTTGTTTTGATTTTATCTCTAAATCAACGAGCAAACTCGGAGCACTTCCCCAGCGGTGACTCTCTTCCCACAGGATGCTGAGCTCGCACAGATTCCTGAACGATCTATATCCGTTATATCGCACTTTGTAAAGAGACTAGTCTGGTGGATATCGCTTTTTGTGAAAAAATACATTTTGTACTCGGCCTAAAGTGTACATTCTTATATGTTATTAATGGCAGCGATTCACACATAGATTAAGGTACATCTGAACAGTGATTTCCAATAATAAAATCCAAGTGTCAAAAAAATGGCATTTATCGCATTTTGCAACCAAAATCTTCATATATATGTATGACTTTTACTAACCAGCAATGTTAGGTGGGCAAAATAGAAACTGAAAGAAGAGACTTTAAAACAAATAGAGTTTTGAAGCCTAATATGAGTTTAATAATCTCAGTCACACTTTAAAATAAACTCTATACCAACGTTTTCAAATATAAGATTTGGGATTATATACTAGATCTCATTTTAATGTTTTTATTTTTATTAAATGTTCAAAAAGATATACAAAGTGGGCCTTACATGCATAAACAAGCATGAAGTACCAGGCCCTGCTCCACAGGGGGGCCCAATCAGAAGCTTGGCCCACCCTGGTCCCACATCAGATAACAATTTTTTGCGATGCATTTCATAACTGTGAAAGCAGCTTACGATGTGACCGTGAGCTTTAAAAACATGTTTCGGCAAACCAGAGTCATTTACAATCTTGATTAAAGTATTCCGTTTGAATCATTTTAAACCAATCAAGCTGCATTAGATAAAGAGAACCTAATTCAGCATCGAGCTCAGATTTCTGTGCGCATCACACATCTCAGCGCGTATTACCAAGCGCACTTCCCTTTTATATCATTTCATGCAGTCGTAATTCATTCAACAGAAAGTCTTAAAGAAAGGGAAGTTTATGCAAAGTGCAACATACAAAATTCAAACGCGTGTAAAGCACTTTGTTGCAGTTTGAGACAAAATATCAATATTTGGATACATATCCACACATAATCTTGCTTTCGCTTTGCTCTTTAAATGAGATCTCTTCTCTTGACGCATGCCGCTGCGTCCCTCACTGCGTGTCCCTCACTTATATAAACAATATCCAGATGTTAGTAACTGAACTCATTTCAATATCACTGACTCGATTAATTAGGAAAGTCATGTAAAGTGCTGTCGATTGGCGTGTTGTCATTTCCCCCCTTTAAATCTCTCGAATTATTATATGCAATCTCCTCAGTTATTGGACTTTTTAACTGACGAGGGAAAAACATCAAAAACAGATTCACTAGACGACTTAAACTGCTCCTGTTCACTGTTGTGTTTAAAGATAGTGTAATGCAATAATGAAAATTCAGGATTCAATAATGAATATAGCGAATTCAAGATGTTCAGGTTGACACACACACAGATTTCTATGATAAAGCAGGCGAAACACCATCTGTGCGTAAATGTTAAATAAATTCTGAAAAATGTTTGTGATAGGCTAAAGGCTCGTACACACCGGGACGCTTATCGTTTGCGTTTATCGTCAACGTTTTTCAAGACGTTTTTCCGGATTTAAACCCAAGCGATTTGTGTGAAGCAGAAGAGTACGCAAAATCACTCCTTGACATTAGATGGCGCTACACAACTTTAAGCTTCTGACACCCGCTTGTAACACAGAAGAAGAAGACAAAGTTGACACGCTTGTTGTTATGGATGGTTCAAACAGCAGCTCCAGCTCTAGCGATGAAGAAATGAATATTGTTTAAAGAGCAATAAGCAGCTTCACATTCATATCGCCGCTGGGTGTCTTCTTCAATGTGCGCTCGCATTAACAGCTTTGCGCTTGAGCGCCTCCAAGTGCTGTTTACTGTAACTTCAGCAGCTCCGTGCACATAAACAAATGTGCCAACCTGATTTGGTGGAGAAGGTTTTAACGTGGCGCGTCAAAACAAAAAAACGAGCATGAGGCGTTTTTTTTAAATGATGCTTTTACGTCTGCCGTTTTGCTCGTTGGTGTGCACGATCACATTGACGCCCTTTATTTAGTCACGAGGCATTAAACGTTGACGGAAAACTCGAGCAAAAAGCATTCCGCTGTGCACGGGCCTTTAAAATGATCATGTATTAGCGATCTACCACTAACAAGTAGGCTAATATGCAAAGATCTGCTATTCAAACATTTGATTATAGTTATTAAGAAATACACATAAATCACAAAGTATAGAAAAGGTAATCGAATGTTGTCATTTTTTGAAGGTATTATCTCAGAGCTGGAAATTCCAGCATCGCAACAACACTACAGTTACTGTAAACATTATTATATGCATTTAAAGCAATATGGGTGATTATATCGCATGTATATTTGATATTTCAGAATGTTGAAGAATAAAACTTTAAAAACAGCAATTATTTCCAGCATCTTAGTGAAAGCGTATTTAGCTTTTATAATTCAGCTTTTGCCAAACATAAATGAATAAATGTTTTACTTTTAGGGAATACAAGGTTTTTCTTATATATTATTTGTCAACTCTGTTATGGATGAATTTAGTAATAAAAATATATCATAGCAAGAAAATGATTATGGGTAGTTACTAAATTGTAACTGAATTGACAGTAATAATATTTAGTTTTAGTAAACTTTTTAGCCAAACATTCTACTTGAAGTGGAAAGATCATATGACACTAATGAAATCAGGATTAAAATATTTTGACAATTGTCCAATATGTAATTAATAAAATATTCAGTTTTCCTTTTGTAATTGGTGTAACAGTATTGGCAGTTTATAGTTTATAAATGTAAAATTAAAATGATGCACAATGATACAAGATGGGAAAAATACACTGACTAATTAGGAGATTTTTTTTCAGAATTCTGACTTTTTACAGTGATTTATGAAAATGATGAACGCATTTTTTTAATAATCAAAAATGTAATTTTTTTAAAAGCTGAAAAAAGGATGGCTCTAAATATACCTGCAACCATAGAATTACCCATAGAAGTTCATGGAGAGCAACATGTTTTCTGGAGTTTTCTTGCAACAGCTGCAAACATCACTCTCTTACACACATACTCAATTCAATTCAATTCACCTTTATTTGTAAAGCCCTTTTACAATGTAGATTGTGTCAAAGCAGCTTCACATAGAAGATCATAGTAAATTGAAAGTGTAGTTCAGTTTTCAGTGTTTAAATTCAATTCAGTTTAGCTCAGTTCAGTGTGGTTTAATAATCAATACTGAGAGGTATTAAACTGGTATTGGTGGAGAACTATGCTTACTAATGGTTGTCTAGCTTTTAAAAATATGTGAAAAGGCACCATTCAGATGTAACAATTGTAATGATTTGGGAAATCAAGCATGTATTGTTATAGACACCTTTGCTTATTTGTCTTAAGAGATGTACGGCAGGTCCTGTTTATGTAATGCTTTAGGCTATCAAGTTGGTATTGGCATGAACAGCTATACCTGTTAACAGGTTTCTTATATGTAAAACAATTCTATCCAGTTAATGGTCTGGCCTATTAGACAGCTATTAATAAAGATAACTGCACATGATGATGATCCATTTATTTAAATGAATATGTGACCCAGATATTTAAATTTCATTGTTGAAAACAAGTTACAGGAGTAAGTGCAGTTGTTGTTTTATGAGATGTCCACCACTGTAATTACACCATAGTGAAAAAGAAGTTTGAGAAATGCTGTAGTTGGTGTAGGTGGAGCAGGTTAATCTCATTAAAAGTTCTGCATTGTGTAGATATGAAAGTGAACTCTTGTCATTGAATTACCCTGTATAACAAGTTACATTTTGATAGTTAGAATCTATAGACCAGGGCTGTACAAACTACGGCGGCCCGCGAGGTTTTTTATAAATATCAATAGAATTTGGCCCGCTATACAAAAATGAACATTCAATGAATGCATTATTCAATGAATAACCACCGGGTGTCGCTATCACATGCCTTCAATTAGGCAGCAGATCCTGTTATGAAGTAAAACAAACCGAACAAACCAAAGGAAACATAATTCAGGGCTTGACAGACTGCCAGGGTCAGTGTGCGAGACGCTTGGGCCAGTGTACAGAATGTTACTGGCCCAATCAGGCCAGTGCTGCCTTGTCCACAAGTTTGGCTGTGACTGTCTGTCAATTGTGTGTAAATACAATCTTAGGGTGCTTTCACACATAGACGTTTGTTTCGGAATCTGTCTTGTTTGCCCCGTTAGCGCAATTCGTTTGGCATATGTGAATTCAGCAATCTCGCTCACATCCGCGCCAAATCAATCGGTCCAAGATCGCCTGAATGAGATGGTCTCTGCTCGATTAAGCCGATCGATTGTAGTGAGAAAACAAAACAATGCAACTAACGACCCAGGCCATCACAGTGTATTATGATTGTGTAATAGCCGTATATATTATACGGCAATACAAAGAGAGAATGAGTAAACCAAGACGTCATTCCTACCGGTAAATGTTGTTTAAATGCTGTGCTTGTTATTATGGCAAGTTGTGGTGTCGCTAGGATGCTCTCACAGAGCATGTGAGAGTCCCTTCCTTTTCACCTCTATGGTACACTTTGAGCTCTAACGACAAAGATATGTTTGAACTGCACAGGCATGAAAGCAGCTCTGAGCGCAAAAGACCTCCTTCGAGCCAGAGACCTAAGGATTGCCAACAACCCACCTACAGTCCTTCGCTCCACCAACTGAGCTATCGAAGGCTTATGAGAGTTTTCCACAAGCCCACCCTCTTAAGGTTGCTGCAGTCTGACTGCTGGCCAAAAAGGGAAGCAAAAACGCTCGAGCCTTCCTATACCGGGAGTCCAAGCCGGGCCGCTGGGTGAAAACCAGGAATCCTGACCCCTCGACCATATGGGAACTATCACTTGTGAGGGCCGGTCTGCACAATCTTCAGTTCTTTCTGATCTCATACACAGTCTCATGGTTTCCGTAAGCTAGAATCTTCTCATCCATAGTCATAAGCGTTATCCTTTGTGCCACTGGCACTCTGTTCAGCACCTTGTTAGCACATTGTTTGAAACAAGGACAAGGCTCTGTCAACCTGGAGTTCCGTCACCACACATTCTGCTTTGTTTTTATGGCAAGAGGTTGTGTGGATGGGATGCTCTTACAGGATTCCTGACAGTCCCTCCATAGAAGACCTGAGATCCAGGGTCGGAGACTCTCTCCTCTCCAAGAGGAGGTTAAAAGCCCTAGTTTATTTTATGCATGTTTTATCAGAGCACTTAGGTATTGCTGCAGCTCAGAGACTTACAAGAGGAAGAGATTACGCTGCAAGTTGGCTGGGTGACTTCAAAGTGGTAGGGACTTTTGCAAAAAGTTGGCTGGGTTTACGGTTGGTGTAGCTGTAGTAGACGTTAAGAAAAATCAGCAGTTGGGACAGCCTTTGAACCAGGGGAGCACCCCACGGGCTCTGTGCTGGCGGCCCCAGAAACTCGATTCACTCCAGAGTGGAACTGAACAGCTCCAGCGGGGGGAAAGGCGACCGCAGTGCACTGACTGACAGCAAAGCAAAAAGACCAAAGCGAGCCAGCCAGGAGTTGAACCTAGAATCTTCTGATCTGTAGTCTGACGCGTTATCCATTGCGCCACTGGCCCTCTCAGCTTAGTTTGTCATCGTTAGCTTGTTGCTTGTAATAAGGACACGGCTCTGTCAACACGGAGTTGATTCAACACATGCTGTGCTTTGTTATTATGGCAAGTTGTGGTGTCGATAGGATGCTCTCACAGAGCATGTGACAGTCCCTCCCTAGAAGAACTGTGATCCAGGGTCTGAGACTTTCTCCTCGCCAGGAGGAGGTTACAAGCATTAGATTTATTTTTAACAGAGCAGCTGCAGCATACTTGCGTGGAGGCCCACAGTTAGGCTTGAGGGCAAAATTCTGCCAGCCTTCCCAGGTGGTCTACCGAAGGCTTACGAGAGCTTTCCACAAGCCCACCCTCTTAAGGTTGCTGTCTGCTTAGTTTGTCATCATTAGCTTGTTGCTTGTAATAAGGACACGGCTCTGTCAACACGGAGTTGATTCAACACATGCTGTGCTTTGTTATTATGGCAAGTTGTGGTGTCGATAGGATGCTCTCACAGAGCATGTGACAGTCCCTCCCTAGAAGAACTGTGATCCAGGGTCTGAGACTTTCTCCTCGCCAGGAGGAGGTTACAAGCATTAGATTTGTTTTTAACAGAGCAGCTGCAGTATACTTGCGTGGAGGCCCACAGTTAGGCTTGAGGGCAAAATTCTGCCAGCCTTCCCTGGTGGTCTACCGAAGGCTTACGAGAGCTTTTCACAAGCCCACCCTCTTAAGGTTGCTGTCTGCTTAGTTTGTCATCGTTAGCTTGTTGCTTGTAATAAGGACACGGCTCTGTCAACACAGAGTTCATTCAACACATGCTGTGCTTTGTTATTATGGCAAGTTGTGGTGTCGATAGGATGCTCTCACAGAGCATATGACAGTCCCTCCCTAGAAGAACTGTGATCCAGGGTCTGAGACTTTCTCCTCGCCAAGAGGAGGTTACAAGCATTAGATTTATTTTGACAGAGCAGCTGCAGCATACTTGCGTGGAGGCCCACAGTTAGGCTTGAGGGCAAAATTCTGCCAGCCTTCCCTGGTGGTCTACCGAAGGCTTACAAGAGCTTTCCACAAGCCCACCCTCTTAAGGTTGCTGTCTGCTTAGTTTGTCATCGTTAGCTTGTTGCTTGTAATAAGGACACGGCTCTGTCAACACGGAGTTCATTCAACACATGCTGTGCTTTGTTATTATGGCAAGTTGTGGTGTCGATAGGATGCTCTCACAGAGCATGTGACAGTCCCTCCCTAGAAGAACTGTGATCCAGGGTCTGAGACTTTCTCCTCGCCAGGAGGAGGTTACAAGCATTAGATTTATTTTAACAGAGCAGCTGCAGCATACTTGCGTGGAGGCCCACAGTTAGGCTTGAGGGCAAAATTCTGCCAGCCTTCCCTGGTGGTCTACCGAAGGCTTACGAGAGCTTTCCACAAACCCACCCTTTTAAGGTTGCTGTCTGCTTAGTTTGTCATCGTTAGCTTGTTGCTTGTAATAAGGACACGGCTCTGTCAACACGGAGTTGATTCAACACATGCTGTGCTTTGTTATTATGGCAAGTTGTGGTGTCGATAGGATGCTCTCACAGAGCATGTGACAGTCCCTCCCTAGAAAAACTGTGATCCAGGGTCTGAGACTTTCTCCTCGCCAGAAGGAGGTTACAAGCATTAGATTTATTTTTGACAGAGCAGCTGCAGCATACTTGCGTGGAGGCCCACAGTTAGGCTTGAGGGCAAAATTCTGCCAGCCTTCCCTGGTGGTCTACCGAAGGCTTACGAGAGCTTTCCACAAGCCCAGCCTCTTAAGGTTGCTGTCTGCTTAGTTTGTCATCGTTAGCTTGTTGCTTGTAATAAGGACACGGCTCTGTCAACACGGAGTTCATTCAACACATGCTGTGCTTTGTTATTATGGCAAGTTGTGGTGTCGATAGGATGCTCTCACAGAGCATGTGACAGTCCCTCCCTAGAAGAACTGTGATCCAGGGTCTGAGACATTCTCCTCGCCAGGAGAAGGTTACAAGCATTAGATTTATTTTTGACAGAGCAGCTGCAGCATACTTGCGTGGAGGCCCACAGTTAGGCTTGAGGGCAATATTCTGCCAGCCTTCCCTGGTGGTCTAGTGGTTAGGATTCGGCGCTCTCACCGCCGCGGCCCGGGTTCGATTCCCGGTCAGGGAACTTCCTTTCACCTCTATGGTGAACTTTGAGCTCTAGCGACAAAGATATTTTCGAACTGCACATGTATGAAAGCAGCTCTGAGCGCAAAAGATCTCCTTCGAGCCGGAGTCGAACCAGCGACCTAAGGATTGCCAACAACCCACCTACAGTCCTCCGCTCTACCAACTGAGCTATCGAAGGCTTATGAGAGTTTTCCACAAGCCCACTCTCTTAAGGTTGCTGCAGTCTGACTGCTGGCCAAAAAGGGCAGAAGCAAAAACGCTCAAGCCTTCCTATAGCGGGAGTCCAAGCCGGGCCGCTGGGTGAAAACCAGGAATCCTGACCGCTAGACCATATGGGAGATATCACTTGTGAGGGCCAGTCTGCACAAACTTTAGTTCTTTCTGATCTCATATAGTCTCATGGTTTCCGTAAGCTAGAATCTTCTCATCCATAGTCATAAGCGTTATCCTTTGTGCCACTGGCACTCTGTTCAGCACTGTGTTAGAACATTGTTTGAAACAAGGACAAGGCTCTGTCAACCTGGAGTTCCGTCACCACACAGTCTGCTTTGTTTTTATGGCAAGAGGTTGTGTGGATGGGATGCTCTTACAGGATTCCTGACAGTCCCTCCATAGAAGACCTGAGATCCAGGGTCGGAGACTCTCTCCTCTCCAAGAGGAGGTTAAAAGCCCTAGTTTATTTTATGCATGTTTTATCAGAGCACTTAGGTATTGCTGCAGCTCAGAGACTTACAAGAGGAAGAGATTACGCTGCAAATTGGCTGGGTGACTTCAAAGTGGTAGGGACTTTTGCAAAAAAGTTGGCTGGGTTTACGGTTGGTGTAGCTGTAGTAGACGTTAAGAAAAATCAGAAGTTGGGACAGCCTTTGAAACCAGAGGAGTACCACACGGGCTCTGTGCTGGCGGCCCCAGAAACTCGATTTACTCCAGAGTGGAACTGAACAGCTCCAGCGGGGGGAAAGGCGACCGCAGTGCACTGACTGACAGCAAAGCAAAAAGACCAAAGCGAGCCAGCCAGGAGTCGATCCTAGAATCTTCTGATCCGTAGTCAGACGCGTTATCCATTGCGCCACTGGCCCTCTCAGCTTAGCTTGTCATCGTTAGCTTGTTGCTTGTAATAAGGACACGGCTCTGTCAACACGGAGTTCATTCAACACATGCTGTGCTTTGTTATTATGGCAAGTTGTGGGGTCGATAGGATGCTCTCACAGAGCATGTGACAGTCCCTCCCTAGAAGAACTGTGATCCAGGGTCTGAGACTTTCTCCTCGCCAGGAGGAGGTGACAAGCATTAGATTTATTTTTGACAGAGCAGCTGCAGTATACTTGCGTGGAGGCCCACAGTTAGGCTTGAGGGCAAAATTCTGCCAGCCTTCCCTGGTGGTCTACCGAAGGCTTACGAGAGCTTTCCACAAGCCCACCTTCTTAAGGTTGCTGTCTGCTTAGTTTGTCATCGTTAGCTTGTTGCTTGTACAAGGACACGGCTCTGTCAACACAGAGTTCATTCAACACATGCTGTGCTTTGTTATTATGGCAAGTTGTGGTGTCGATAGGAATGCTCTCACAGAGCATGTGACAGTCCCTCCCTAGAGAGAACTGTGATCCAGGGTCTGAAGACTTTCTCCTCGCCAGGAGGAGTTACAAGCATTAGATTATTTTTGACAGAGCAGCTGCAGCATACTTGCGTGGAGGCCCACAGTTAGGCTTGAGGCAATATTCTGCCAGCCTTCCCTGGTGGTCTAGGGTTTAGGATTCGGCAGCTCTCACCGCCGCGGCCCGGGTTCGATTCCCGGTCAGGGAACTTCCTTTTCACCTCTATGGTGACTTTGAGCTCTAGCGACAAAGATATTTTCGAACTGCACATGTATGAAAGCAGCTCTCAGCGCAAAGATCTACTGCGAGCCGGAGTTGAACCACGACCTAAGGATTGCCACAACCCACCTACAGTCCTCCGCTCCACCAACTGAGCTATCGAAGGCTTACGAGAGCTTTCCACAAGCCCCCCTCTGAAGGTTGCTGCAGTCCGACTGCTGGCCAAAAAGGGCAGAAGCAAAAACGCTCAAGCCTTCCTATAGCGGGAGTCCAAGCCGGGCCGCTCGGTGAAAACCAGGAATCCTGACCGCTAGACCATATGGGAGATATCACTTGTGATGGCCAGTCTGCACAAACTTCAGTTCTTTCTGATCTCATATAGTCTCATGGTTTCCGTAAGCTAGAATCTTCTCATCCATAGTCATAAGCGTTATCCTTTGTGCCACTGGCACTCTGTTCAGCACTTTGTTAGAACATTGTTTGAAACAAGGACAAGGCTCTGTCAACCTGGAGTTCCGTCACCACACAGTCTGCTTTGTTTTTATGGCAAGAGGTTGTGTGGATGGGATGCTCTTACAGGATTCCTGACAGTCCCTCCATAGAAGACCTGAGATCCAGGGTCGGAGACTCTCTCCTCTCCAAGAGGAGGTTAAAAGCTATAGTTTATTTTATGCATGTTTTATCAGAGCACTTAGGTATTGCTGCAGCTCAGAGACTTACAAGAGGAAGAGATTACGCTGCAAATTGGCTGGGTGACTTCAAAGTGGTAGGGACTTTTGCAAAAAGTTGGCTGGGTTTACGGTTGGTGTAGCTGTAGTAGACGTTAAGAAAAATCAGAAATTGGGACAGCCTTTGAAACCAGAGGAGCACCACACGGGCTCTGTGCTGGCGGCCCCAGAAACTCGATTTACTCCAGAGTGGAACTGAACAGCTCCAGCGGGGGGATAGGCGACCGCAGTGCACTGACTGACAGCAAAGCAAAAAGACCAAAGCGAGCCAGCCAGGAGTCGAACCTAGAATCTTCTGATCCGTAGTCAGACGCGTTATCCATTGTGCCACTGGCCCTCTCAGCTTAGCTTGTCATCGTTAGCTTGTTGCTTGTAATAAGGACACGGCTCTGTCAACACGGAGTTCATTCAACACATGCTGTGCTTTGTTATTATGGCAAGTTGTGGTGTCGATAGGATGCTCTCACAGAGCATGTGACAGTCCCTCCCTAGAAGAACTGTGATCCAGGGTCTGAGACTTTCTCCTCGCCAGGAGGAGGTTACAAGAATTAGATGTATTTTTAACAGAGCAGCTGCAGCATACTTGCGTGGAGGCCCACAGTTAGGCTTGAGGGCAAAATTCTGCCAGCCTTCCCTACCTGTGTAACGTTTGATGCTGATTTTAAGTCAACTGGAATAAGTAACTTGGTCTATCTACGCGACAGTGAAGATCTGGGAAAAACTATGTGAATTTCAAAGGGACAACACTAGCTCCATTTGAAAGAAGGGTAAAACCTGACAGTTCCTAACAAAGAACTCTGAGAGACTGGTAAAACTTCTTGACTTAATTCACCAATGATGGACATTTAAATCGTTTGAAGGAAGAATGGTATTTAACCGAACTGACCAACAACAAAGATGAACGATTAGAGCACACCAAGACTCAAGTCATTGAGTAACATACTGGTAGGAAGACATGAAGGAATTCTAATTTATACAACTAAATCCCTTGCTATAATTAGTAGAAATATTTAACTTGAAAACCTAGCCAGAAATACAATAATATAATATTGCCAGATATGGGCGCTGAATATTTCGTTAACATTTTTTGTGCAATAGGCACAGCAAGGAAGGGGCCCTTTAGAGAAGAAGGCTTTCCCCTCACATTAAGAAGTTATTTTAAGACTTCAAGGTTTGGAGACCTTTTTCGTAATGTTTTTTTATGTGGTTCAAGATATTCATGTTTGTGTTTTTCTTGTTCTGGTCACCGTGATCTTCGCAATAACATCTGATTATAGTATATGCAAAAACAGGAATATAGAGTAATTACTTTGAATATTAATGGGTTACTAAATCCGATTAAAAGAAGCAAACTCGTGGCTAAAATGAAAAGAGAAAAGCAACAGATAATCTTCTGGCAAGAGGAAATGGGATTCTGGAAAAATGGGATTTAAGGTTTTCTTTTCCTCATATAATATTGGTCGTAAACGAGAAGTAATGACATTAATCTCAAATAAAACCAACTTTCAATAATTTCTAAGATTACTGATAGAGAAGAACGATATAACCTAAAAAAGGAACTATCGACCAAATCGAAGGTACTTTAATATATATAAACCACCTGAAAAAGACAAAGCATTTCTCAAAAAAATATTTACTATTATAGCCAAGGAGGCGTCAGGTACGTTGATCTGTGGGGAGACTGGAATGTACAACTTCATTCTAAATTGGACTCATCTTCTAATAAGTAAATTAGTAAAGAAACTAGACAAATAAGATTTATGATGAAAGAATTAGCTTAATAGATGTATGGAGAGACATATACCCTCCTAAAAAAGAATATACTTCCACCCACATGTCTCATTCTAGAATTTTATTTTTTTATGTTTGGGTCAGATCAACATAAATAAAGACTGTAAAATAGGAACAAGAGACATCTCAGATCATGCAGGGGTATATTTAACAGTGTACCTGACCTGGACAATAAACCCAAAAAGACATTTTGGCGATTTAACCCTAATCATTTGAATGATTTAACATGTGTAGAATATGTTAAAAAGAACTATAGAATATTTAAAACAATGATAATGGAGCGGTGCCGAACAGCATTTCCTATTGTTTACATCTTTGCTACAATACCGTTAAGGCTAGACACTGTACATGTCATGATACATTTTAACAAATAAAAACTCTCAGGCTACAGCTTCTGGTTGTTGGAGATTTTACCTGAATCTAGCACTGAACTGGGAGAGATTCTGGAAGCTGTGTTTGGTCAAATCATGCTTGCTATGTATTTTATAATTCTCTGGAACATAATTAATATTGAACTGTAAGCACTTCTGTCTTTGTGTGGTGTCATTTGGAAGCTCAAATACAGAAACAGAAGAAGCTCTGTGGAAATAGCAGCGTTTAAATGGCATTTCAGCTTTCTCTGCTGTAACATTACAGTGCCTCTGGCTACGCCCCTTAGCTGCGCAGTGTGTGTGCGCGGTAAAAGTATGTTTGTGATCTCACTGGCCCGGAAGTATTTTTTTTGTAGGCTTTGCTAAGCTAACTCTGTAAAAACCAAGGTCTCCCTTTGCGTTGAACTTTGAGCATTTTACATTCAGAGATGCTGTTTATGTTTACACAGCTACATTACAAGTTTAAAATATGATATCGTAGTGGACCACCCCTTTAATCCATGAATAACATTACGTTTAGAATCTTAACAATTAAAATCACAAGCATATCTGGCCAATTCATTCACAAAGTCTTTGCCACAGAGCCCATTCATAAGAGAGAGGGCGGGACCATCTCAAGTTTTTTAGAGCTAATTGGATGGTGACCTCCCCTTTCAGCTATTGGCTCAAAGGAGTGTCAATCACAAATGCAAGAGACCGGCGGCCATTTTGTTGACCAAAATCTTTAGTGTTATGACTGGAGACGCTACTCCACTGAACATACTGCAAGGATTAGTTTGGATAATAGCAGTGCATTCCGTGGATGTTTATCAATGTATGAATAAGTTGTGGACTAATGTTTTTACAGATTGGATTGCCTGGATTCTGCTTAAGAGGTGAGTTTCTTTGTTGAAATCATTCTATTCAGCTAGTCTCGTCTTTCAAAAGAAAAAAATATTTAGTCTTTGTTGGAGTGTAGTTATTTTTGTGGAGCTTTGAAGCGTGCTATATATGTTACCACGGGTGCACCTCTAGGAGAGCGGTGTGTTACTTTTACATTTCATACTTACAAAACAATATAGCCTAAACAAACCCTTACAAAAATAACTTCAGTAAACGGAAGCAAACTACAGTATATCAACAGTTTAAAGAGGATAACTGAAGTAAAATGTGCAACTGCAAAATAATGAATTATAAAATTACAATAAGTTGAACAACAGTACAATTTGCAGTATATTAACGTACAACTTTACTACACTTGTGCATTGTGCTGATATATAATCTAATATCCCAATGCTGTGGCAATACTGTGCTGTACTTTTATTCAGGGATGTTTTTTGGAAACAAGTAATCTAAATAGAATTTGAAGAGTTTATTTGTAAAGATAATTCAGTTTTTAGTCATTTTTAAATATGTTTTTATGTTGTTTCTTGGGTTCAAAAAACGTGATTTATGGACAGTAAAATGTAATGAGATTTAATATTGTGTACATGAGAACAATGGCAAAACAACTGGATTTCTAAATCAGTCTGTAGAGAATGAGAGTCGATTCCTCGACTCTCAATGAACCTAGTCCCGGAATCGACTCCAGGACAGGAATCGACTCCTTGAGTTGAGTCTGTTTTTTTCAAACCCTTTTAAATGCAGTTACATGCTACAGTAACTTATACTACTCTTTCTCGACCACGAAGGAGATCGAAGGCGCTCGCTTTGAATGCGTGCTCACACATTTTACGATTTTGCTTTAGAATTTTGTGACCACAAGGCACTCTGACGCGACTGGTGAATTTGTGCACGCGTTCCCCACAGAAGAGCAATCGCGGCAATGCGCACGTTGTCCTGACAACAAGGATTCACAAACAAACGCAGTTTTTTAACGGTTGTTTACCAGTGTTTTGTCTCCTTATTTCAGCTGAGAAATGAAGATAAAATACATGTTGGTTGACATATTAACTGAAAATGTCATTCACATATGAACACTACCACAGTTAAAATACAAAGACATTGTCAAAGGACAAAAGAGGGCTACGGTTTTTGGAGAAGCTGGACCATTTTGACCTTATCATCTAATTCAGTGGTAAGTGCACATTAATATACTGTCCTCACAACTTTGTAATTTAGGATGTGTAAAGAAACTTAACGTAACCTCAACAGTTGGTTCTGCAAGTACAAAAAACTGAATATGTTCAGAATATTTGACCAAGCAGTGATACCAGTCAAACGCGCGCCAAAAGATATCCCAGCTCATTCACTTGCTTAAAACACTGCAAATGACGAAATTGATGCAACTGTATTAGTGATGTATTAATCTGTATTAATCCAGATTTCTCTTTAAACACATTAATTAAAATTTAATTGAACAGGATTTTATAAACCTGATCTACATGCCTATTGTGCTTGGTTTTAAATTTAAATGTAAATAATGGAATAGATAAAATAATAGATCTTAAGGTAAGTTAAGCAGAAGCTACTTGTTTAATTTATGTATTTCATTGCAAAAGTTCTTTATAACAGTACTGTAGATCTGTCATTATTTTAAAGGCTTGTCCATCGTTTCCAGGAACATTGGTTCATCTTTTATTCATCTTTTTCTTGAGATACACTAGCATTCAAAAGTTTTAGAATGGTAAGATTATTTAAACACATTGGAAGACGTGAGGCTGCATTTATTTTCTTTAAAATAGTTGTAGGCCTTATAGGTACTTAGTTTTATAGCAGTTGTAATCTGTGACTGCATGTCACATCTTTTTGGAAATATGGGTGATTCAAAAAGAATACCACAACTTTGAAAATTTGTTTTTATTCAAAGAAACATGATGATGATTGCGATACTAGCGACCAAATAAGTAACTAATGAAACTTCAGAGCTTCCTTAAATCGAAGACAAAAAGAGCTTAGCTCTCCTTTTCTTATTTGCAGAGTTCTCGATTATTAACATTGTGGGATTACTTTTTGAATCACACTGTATACAGTTTTTCTGTTCTTTACATCTGTTGTTTCCTGATAGGTAATCGATTACATCACTTTGGGAGATGGAGTGAAAATGGGCAGTCACTCAGTGTCTGAAAAGAAAATACACCCAATACAGAGGCTAGTAAGGAGCACTTCAAGTCCACAAAGTTAATGTCTTAACAGGTAACTTTGAAGCATTTGCTATCTCTAATGTACACGCCTCCTTTACTCAAGTAGAGTATAGATACTCGTGTTTAAAAGGACTCTGGTAAAAGTTGAAGTACTGACTACACTTTTGTACTCAAGTAAAAGTAAAGAAGTACAGCCTGAAATATGTACTTAAGTAAAAAGTATTCATTAATACAGTGGTTCTCAAACTGGGGGTCGCGACCCCTGTGTGTGTGTAGGGGGGTTATATTAGTTATAACCACTGATATTGTGTAAATATCAGTGGTTATAATATTTATTTTTCAGTATTACAAGTGAAAGCTAATATTTTCAGATTTAAAAAAAAATATTACTGAAGTTAGTATTAAAAAAAGTGAATGGAACATCATAACTGTGCAGCGAATAACTCTGTGGATTATAATTTTATTATAATAATAAATAATTTTTTTAAATATGGCTCCTTTGCTTTTATAGAATAGGAGTTGCTAAACATATTTAAGGACGTGCACAGATGTGTAGCATTTTAATTGCATGTAGTGGGGTGCTCTGACCAGGACTGTTTTTTTCCCAGTCTAGCCCTGCATGTATGCAAGTTATTATATTTAATTTACAATACTTAATTGTTTTGCTAATATGGGGAAGTAATGTTAGGCTAGCTGTTTGTGAGTTAAATTAATCTGAAATGGAATAGCCAGCTCATATACTTCAGAAAAATGTTTTTTAGATCGGTTGCTGATGTTAATGTGCAGGTATGATAATGGATATTTTTAATTAAGATAAATGTGTCTCTAACTGGATCAGATGTAACCAGATTGTAATATTTTACACAGGGTCAATTAAACATGAAAAGAAAGGGCGAGATATCAGACTTATTTATAAAGAAGCACAAACAGGCAGATCAGGTTCAAACATACCCTACACCTTTCATTGGATCCCACAGCAGTTGAATTATATGTTGGTAATGAAATTGATTTGGGTTTACTAAACACTTTCATTTTGTTTGTGTGTGTGCATGGCAACCTCCTGGCCCCCATTTGTGAAAAAATTCTAGCTCTGCCACTGCACACAGGAATACAAGACACAAGGAATTATGGAAAAGAGTCAGTGGGATTTTTGTAGATTATATTTATGGTTGGTTGTCTCCCCCTTGTGTTTGTAAGTTACTACAGACTTGAAGAAAATACATTTTAAAGGAATATGACTGACCAGACTTGATGACTTTATTATGACCAACAAAAACACACACTGCACTTCTGAGGGAATATAGTGATGCTCAACACATCACAAAAAGAAAGGTAAAACAGTCTACATTATATTGTATTTAACATGTAAACTTAAGTGTTATGCTTCAAAATATGTTAGTGTGTAACTTTTTTATGTGAAACCACACCATCATAAATATTTGTGTAAATAATGGGAATATTGTCTTCAACTTCTCTGGAATTCTATAACAATTACACAAATATTAGAAATAGGCACTTTTACACAAAATATTATTAATATTATAGGAACACCGTATCCTGAAGGAGAAATGGAGGCAGCGCAAGCAAAATAGAGGAGGGGTCTGTGTGATCTCCATCATCAAGCCATTTAATTTCAAAAACACAATGGTAGCATGAAGCACATTTAAATACAAACCAGTTCAGCATTCGTTAAAGATATGTGTAATTTCTAATATCTTTTTTGTAAAATGCAGGCATATACAGCCTCAAAGACAAACAACAGTCCCATTCAGAAACGGACACAATCAGACAAAAAGCTGGCAGCCAACAAAGATGCTTTTCAGGTAATGGTTAACCTTATCAATCCATTAATTTGTCAAAGCAGCTTCACAGTAATAATGTCAATTTCAGAAGATTGGGAGATAGTATGGACAGAGATTTGATGGAACAAGCTGATTTAACCAGTTTATTGGATGCATTATGTAACCAGGTCAGCATTCCTCAAATATATATTTTTTTTATTTCTATTCTCTTTGTAAAATGTAGATGTCCACAGCCCCAAAGACATTCAGCACTCCTACACATAAGCAGACAAGATCAGTGGCAGCACAGGACCCGGAGACAGGAAGTCAAGACAAAGATGCTTTGGAGCTAAAAATATCCTCTAATTTTATGTGCAAATACGAGACAGACAAGTATGTGTGCTAAAAATTAACTTAATAAGTGTACTTCTTTTAGATACAAAAATGAAGATAGAACATACCAATAAGCATGTCAAATAACTATTTTAATGTATTTTATGTATACTTACTTAAATTATAAACTGCTAAACACAGGTTTACCCAAATCTAACTTGATTATCTCATTTACCACAGTAAAACAGTAACACACATTTCCATAATAAAAAGGGAAGACTTAATTTTCAGAGGTGAATAGGAGTTGGAGATGACAACTGAGGTGCAATAATTAATAAAATGTATGCCTATTTGTGATGTTTATCTCATAGAAAGGGCAAAAACGAAAAAGAGCACAAAAACAAATCCCATGGACCAATTAGGGGACATTATTCACCAGTGGAGGTAATTAAAGCCAAGAAATTGGTGAAAGAGGTACAGCGGAAACAAGAACAATTGTTTAGCATTCTTCACCCATACACTTGGCTCAGCAGTGATGAAGTGGAGGCAGCTTCCTTTTATATTGCTCAGAAGTTTCCTCACATACATGGGTTTCAGTCAGTTTGCTCTAACAAAGTGTTCATTGAGGGGGTGTGATGTCACAGACACCATTTGTACAAATAATGAACGCAAATGACAACCACTGGATAATGGCAAGCAGTCTTTTCTGTGGACCCAAGAGATTTACATCAATGATAGCCTGGACACAAACATCTTCAAGCAGACAGAACAAAATTGTCCTGGCTTATCCGACCACATGGACCCCAGTTCGTTATCAGAAACCCTGATGTAGAAATGCAGCAGTCAAACAGCACTTGTGGATTATTTGCTTTGGTCTTCGCTACAGCATTATGTGATGGAGTCAAACCCAGAGGAGTGTCAGTTCCAGGAACGCAATATGAGACAAATGCTTTACAGATTTGTGAAGAACAAAACAGCTCCGGTATTTACATACCAAAAAACAAAAGCAAGAACTGAAGAATAACCCTTTTTGTGGAGGTTCACTGTATCTGCATGACCTCACACCACGAAGAGATGATGGTGCAGTGCGACAACTGCAACACGTGGTACCAACCCCAATTGCGTGTCAGTCCTAGACACACACACGTGTACAGTACATATGTGTAATTACATTCATTATATAATTGTTCTGCATTAAAATATACACTTGCACTGTATACATTCTAGTATTTACAACCCTTTGTTAATGAAGACTATATCACATTATAAATATAGTGATCTGATAAACTGTAATAAATTCTGTATTTATTACTCAAATTTTTACTACAGTAAACTGCTGTGTATTATAGTATAATATATCCTATAGTTGTAGAAATGTATGTGTTGTTACCATAGCAACTATAGGTCACAACAGAATAATTCAATAGGCCTTTTCACAGCGGAATTGAACACCGGAAGCGCCCTTTGAAGCAATGCGTTGCTTGTTCCGGTTTTGCTAGCAGCCACCGAAACATGGCAACTTTAAGGCATCGAATGACATCCTCACTGTCAACTTTGCCAAAATTTGGACAAGACGACGTTGTTCGCTTGGTAAAGGACCACAGTAAGGTGAAAGGTTCGAAGCTGGACAAGGGATACAAGTTGTTCTTCGAACAGTTTGTTTTTAAGTACAAGGGTAAGTAAATTGATAATTTATGTCTCACGTATTTCGGTAGTTAACTTCTAACAGTTATTTCAGTGGAGAGATTTTTGCTACTAATCCTGTCTAAACTGACATAGCCTAAAAAAAACAGCATTTAAAATACTATACCGATTTGCAGAATTTGTGCAGAAAAATTGTCTTACAAAAAGCGTTTGTTATGTAGATTACAGTAATGCGCAGTCAGCAGTATATGCTAATATCAAGTCGTTTGTAAGCAAGATTAACTTTTAACATCCAGAAGGATTAGTTTTATGTTAGTAGTTGTCCATAACCTGTGCTAACCCCCTCTTTCCTTTGAATGCAGTGTCAGATATAGTGAACGACGAGGTTGTTGTGCAGGCAAGTTGTTATCGGTCAATGCGAAAAAACGAGGAGCCCATAAATTACAGGTTTCTTAATGCTCGCAAGGTTTACTCAAGTCTGGTAACATACTTTAGCTACTCGCTGAGAAAATAAAGCTATTCATTGGTTTGTTCAGTGTTTATATACGATTCTATTAAATCGTTACATTTTTCGGTAACACTTTGATGGTCCCTATTGCACATTTTGTTGACCAAAAGTTGAATTGCAACTACATGCCAATTACTTCTCATTTGAGTATTAGTAGACTGTCTGCTTAATATCTATTGATTCTGCTCCTTCTACAGACATTTAACTTACTATAATAAACGTAACAAGTACATGTCAATTTACACTAACCCTAACCTAACAGTTTACTTCTAATCTAATTAGATTTAGTTGGTATGTAGATGCAATGTAGCTTAAATTCAACAAAATGCAATAGAGGTACAATCAAAACAGCGATACCCATTTTCCCACTAACCTCTACATTTTTAAATTTTGCTGCAAAAGTTGGAAATATCTTCAAAACAGTCAGCCTGTAGCGAATAGGGTATGTTTCCGGATCTTCAGGTTAAAGTTAGTTCATGTTCTTGCTCACGTTCATTTTGTTCCACTGCTGTTACAGTTTTTTGTTTGTTTTTTTTTGTTCAATGTTGTTTCTAGGCCAAATTATCCTTATCTATGTATCTATTATAATAATAATTATTATTGTTGCTTATTTTATACTTAGGTTGCACTGCAAGCAGTCAGTAAGCCTGTTACCTTAAATGGATGTAGCTGTTCCTGTGCAGCTGGAAAGGCCTTGTGCAATCATCTGGTGGCATTGCTTCTCCGAACTGCACACTACAGCACCATGGGAGTGAAGAACGTGCCTCCACCATTATCATGCACCAGTGCTCTTCAAACAAGGCACAGGCCAAGGACAAAGGTAAGATGTCTAAACCAAGCAAGATTCTTATTGCACACATCTATAATATATATATATAATATATATTATAATATATATATTATATATATATATATATATAATCATTTCACTACATATGATTTGGAAAATAATAAAATATATGAGTTTACTGTACTATAGTGTCACTGTAATCAAGTTTAAATATTTCATCAACCAAAATAGTTTCTATTTTTCATGGAAATCATACTTTTAATTTCTTTAGATTGTAGTCTTGGCATTAGCAGAAACTATTTACTTAATTTGTGTAATAATGATTTTTTGGTTGAATATAAAAACTTCTGTCTATAACAAAAATGTCATCCAGGGAATTCGACCTGAACCCATGGATGAAGTTGTGGTGCGGAAGCCAAAAGCAGCAGGACGAAGTTGTGTAAGTCTAAACTCTATCAGGCATACCCAGGTGAGATTGTATATACAGACAGGCACACACACACAAAGACAGTGAGGTACAGGGAGAGACATTTAAAGACGTGTTTTACCCAAAAATGTAAATTCTGCCATAATTTAATCTCCCTTTACTTATTTAACACCTATTTGACTTTCTTTGTTCTGCTGGAAACAGAAGATGATATTTTGAAGAAAGTTGAAAACCTGTAACCATTGTCTTCCATAGAATTTGTTTCTCCTACTATGGAAGTCAATAGTTACAGGTTTTCAGGTCTCTTCAAAATATCTTCTTCTGTGTCCAGCAGAACAAAGAAAGTCAAATAGGTGTTAAGTAAGTAAAGGGAGATTAAATTATGGCAGAATTTACAGTTTTGGGTAAAACACGTCTTTAAATGTCTCTCTCCGTGTACCTCACTGTCTTTGTGTGTCTGTGCCTGTCTGTATATACAATCTCACCTGGGTATACCTGATAGAGTGTAGACTTACACAACTTTATCCTGCTGTTTTTGGCTTCCGCACCACAACTTCATCCATGGGTTCAGGTCGAACAAAGAAAGTCAAATAGGTGTTAAATAAGTAAAGGGAGATTAAATTATGTCAGAATTTACATTTTCAACAGAAGAAATAAACTGAAATGTCTGAAACCACACAAGGGCAGGTAAATAATGATAACATTTCAATCCATACTCTCACACAGACGCAGACCTGTCAGTCAGCCGTATTGTCACTTTCTTTGATTGTCTATTTTTAGGACCTTTTCCTGACCCAGCACGGCTCTCCGTTGATGATAAATTGAGAGACCTTAGACCACAGCTTGGTATTTGCTCAATCTTGTGTGGCCTCTCGAGCATGGAATTAGTGGAATCAAAATTTGGTCAAGTCCCAAGGGCTCGGTTCTCTCTTATCAATGCTATCTTATAACTGCAGTATCACATGAAATTTGCAAGTATCCTGAAGCCCCTTTATTCCCACAACTTCCATTACATGGCTATAATTAGACAGGCACATGAATTATGTTCCCAGTTTTGAGGAGTATTGTCATATTGAGAGTTTGATGAGTTGGATTCTGAGAGGCGTACGGCAAACATCTGCCATGAAAGAGGCATTGAACTGAGCCAGAAGTCCTACAGCTGTACAGTGACTTAAGTGGTGTAAATGTGTCACCTTCTGGATTTGTCATTCACCCTGATGCACCATACCTGGGTACTAGCCCTGAAGCTAAAGTTTATGATCCATCTGAAAATGACCCACTGGGTCGGCTGAAGTGAAATGCCCAAATGTTAACAACATAGCAGAAGCTACGCACATCATATTTACAAATGGTCAGGCTAAATTGAAAAGAAACCACAAATATTTCTGGCAAGTTTTAGGCCAGTTGGCAATAACTGGTTTGCCTTGGTGATTTTATCACATCTACTAAACGTGATCTCACAGTGGAGAAAATTTGGAAAGAAGAGTCTCTGATCAATGATTTAAAGAAAAAGTTTGACCTTTTTTATTTCAACACATACATGGAAACTTACCTGAAAAGCCAGTAACATACACATGCATGTATTGTTCTCTATGTGAGTTGGAATTATTCATTGAAAATGGGACATAGCTGTATATTATTGTAGTGTGTGTATGTGCATGTGCGCACAGCATTATTTTCTGTGTGTCAGAATGTGGCCAATTGACTGTTTTGTTGTTGTTGTTGTTTTTGGACTTTGTAGGTGGAGATTGATTTTGAAACTACCTCTCTTTGAGTAACATTATAAATTTTACTTGAAGCCTGCGTGAACGGGGCCCAAGTAACATTCAATGTCTATAAAGAAGCCTTTAAAGTAAGGACGTACATGTGTTTGAAATGTAAATATCCCTAGATGGCAAAAAGTAAATAAGAAGTAAAAGAAAAAACCCACCGATAACCAGGATGTTTTTAAGTAGGAGTCTGCATAGATGGGGCCCAACTCTTACAAGTCTTAGGATGCTGTGAAGCCAGAGTGATCCTTTATACATGGTGCTTTCCTTACCCCACACAGACATTGCTAATTAATTAGATGTTTTTGCCCTGTAACATATAGGAATTTTTAATATATCTTAGAGTCTGCATGAAGTGATATTGATCTTTTATGTAAAATACATATGTAACCTCCCTGGTCCTTGTTTCTATAGATAGTTTCTGTAATGTAGTCCAAGTCAGAATCATTTAATCACATATTTACAAAAAATAAGTTTCTTATTCGCTCATGTTAAGTTTAAAGTTTCGTCCATGGTTTTGACTTTATATTATAGATGTTGATTTATTGAAGTGTTGTAATAATTCAGTCATGTGTATTTTAGGTTATGTTATAAAAATAGCTTTAAATAAAGTTCTTTATTAAGAATTTATTATTATGGGTTTTTTGGTGATTTACTACTGTTTTAATAGGGCTGGTATAAAGTCTGATATGTTAGGTTGTTCCTATCACCACCCTAATTTTTTACCATTGTATATTGTTTCACCAGTGTTGTTTGGTTGAATGTTCTCCTTTTCTTACATGCCTTGTCCTGTGGTTTTGTAGCGTCTTATATGTTTGTTCCATGTTATATGTTCCCACTCCTAGCCTGCACCTTGTCATGGTGAGTGGGCTTTTAACCAAGACAGGCCATAGTGAATAAATTCTACCAGTCTTTTAACCTTGTCATCTTTCTCTCAGGTATTACATGTTACATCCTGTGCTTGTGTGTTGATATTCCATAGCTGATCTTACTATCCATCCCCCAGATGTGGAACGCCCTGGTAACAGGTTCCATAGTGAGTCTTTCACTTGTGTACCTAGGTGAATATTGCTCTGCTTAGTCTTTTGTTTAACTTGTAATTCACTTAATGCTGTTATCTATAAACGCCTATATGAAAACTATTCTTAGATTAAATGGCCCAAATGTAAAGTTAAATTTAATTTCTTTTCTGAAAGCAGTGTTCCCAGGAACTCAACTGAAGAACTCATTGTCATTCAAGAATCAAATTAATTTATTAATAAAACTCTTACAATATTTCAATAATTTTAAAAATCCTTGAATGAATGAAAAGAAAAAAAAAAACAATATGAAAAGCAGAGGTTAACAGTGTTATGGCTACAAATGGCACTTACGAGTAAACATTTAAAAAAACTCTACATTAGCCATAATGGTCAAGGCTATTTAAATCAAATTAAATTTAAGTCCCTAAAGGCCAAATTCAAAAGCAGTGACACTATTGGCTGTATACTGCATTTGAATGTGGTCTTTAAGGCAGTTAGCAATACTACTTAAAAACATATCATTTCCCATAGGTGTGAAATGAACTCATCTTTTAGGAATAGCCCAGGACTGTCATGTCTAATGTGGGGTGCATAATCATGGCACCATTTAGGCTATCAACAAATGTAGCCATAACACTGTTAACATTTTCTGGCCTTGTCAAGTTTCACTGGCTTAGCACCAGCCTTCCACCGGCATTCTGTGTTAAAGATGAAAATAAATTTCATGTCAGGGTGCTAGCTTAAGCTGGAGCAAGTCATCCTTCATTGAATTCACCAGCAGCACGCTGGTGACCTCCCCAATATCATTCCCTCCACAATGAAGGACAAGGACATCCGGTGCCACTCTTCCTTTGATCAAGTCCTGGAAGTATTTAGGAATTCTTTTCCACCTTAGTCCACCCCAGCCAAACCAGGAGATGTGGGCCCCAGGCAGCCCGAGGTTGTTGCCCACAGTCTCCCTCTCCTGGGCACCTCGTCGGACATAACTGTCTCCAATGATCCACACTGTTTCTATGGAAAGAAAATGAGTGACTTTAATAAATGCAGTCAGTTTTTTGTGAGAAAAAATAGAATAATGGAGCAACGACTCAAAATATATCTTTTTAAACCAAGACTACAACTTACAGTTTAATTTTTGTGACCTAACAGATGCGGATGCTTCACAGGTGGCCATGATGTAATCAGGAATCAATCACTGCAAGAAATAAACATTGGTAACACTTTAAAATAATGTTACATTATTAAATATTAGTAAATGTAATTAATAAAATGTGATCCTGGACCATAAACAGGAGTAGTCAAAATGCATTGTATGGGTCAAAATGACTGATATTTTTCTGTAAAATAAATCCTCTTCCATGGAGATGTTTTGAATATTTTCTACTGTAAATATAGTATTGCTAAGAACTTGAGACATTTTTAAGGGGATTTCTCATGGAAATATTTGACTCCTTAAAATTCCAGAATTTTCAAATTGTTGTTTTTCAACCAAATATCATCCTATCCCAATAAAACACATCAATAGTAATACTTTTGTTCCAATATATACGTGAAACTCACAATACTTTAGATAATGTTAACAAGCTCAACTTTGGTTTTTAAAAATGCATTACTAAATGTTGAACTATGATTAATAAATACATTATTGTGTCAGTAAACAAACCCAAAGTCACATTTTACTAGCATTACTCATCACATTTCAACCAGTAAACAATATCAACTGCCAACAATTACACTTGTGCTTTAGTGAACATACAAATGTGAATTGTTGATATAAAATTTAATTGTTTATTTAATTTAATAATTTTATATAAAGAATTTTTTATGTTAACAATTAAATTTGATATCAACAATTCAGTTATTTCAAATGAAAGAAATATCATGAATGCTGGATGTTGATATTAAGAATTTAATTGTTGAAATCAATAATGCATATCCTGAGAATGAGTAAAAGTCAAACGGCTTGCCACAGAGAGCCATAATAATTCAACAACATTTATTATTGCAAGTTTTGTTGTGTAGTTTCAGGTTAATTTACCTTGATAGTACGCTGAGATATTCAAATTATTCAAATGTCACCGGTGGTGGGATGGTCTCTATGGTTTCAGCAAACAGTCATCGCAACTCCGCCTAAGTTCCGCCCTGCCCATTTTTGAGTATCCGGGAATGACGCACTTCCAAGATGGCGACGGCTGACCACGCCCACAGTAAGCTTCATTTAAGCTCTTCAGAAACCTATGGGTGACGTCACGGACACTACGTCCATATTTTTTACAGTCTATGATAGAGATGGGCAAACTCGATCCTGGAGGGCCGGTGTCCCTGCATAGTTTTGCTCCAACCCTAATCAAACACACTTGCTTGTAGCTTTCTAGTGATCTTAAAGACACTAATTAGGGTGTTCAGGTGTGTTTGATTAGTGTTGGAGCAAAACTCTGCAGGGACACCGGCCCTCGAGGATCAAGTTTGCCCATGCCTGGTCTATGATCACAACCCACAGTAGATCTGACACTGTTAAATAAAGAAGGAAAGATGACCCAAAACCCAGTGAGTTACAATGCTGCCGACCAGTGTTCGAACCTCACCTGAATAATTATAATTTTTTATTATTGTTAAGACATGTAATACTGTTAGGGTTGTTTTAACATTTGAAGTTCTAAAGCAGCTGTTTTCTTGAAAAAGATGTGATAGTGTCATAAGAAACTGAATTTATATAGTCAGTCGTGAACTGAGGTGGCCCGGTCTAAGGCTTAAACTCCAGGGCTGAAAAGTCCCTCTCCGGCCCTGAGTCCTCGTGCTGCAGGAACAAAATATATGCTAATAGGTATATGCTAACATGCCAATAGGACATTTAATTTGGCAGTAACCTGGGTTAATTGCTTCTGGTACACTGATTGCCATCACAAAATCGCTTCGTTTTATGCTTGAACAACTAAATGAATGCCAAATCTGTTTAACTGATTGTATTTTGATTACATTACATACTCAACATCGATGCTGTAAAGGGGACCGTATAAAATGGAAAAAAAACACAATAAAAGGTCACTGTAAGTTTATCAGTATAGGAACACATTAGCTTGGCATATACCCTATTATGAGGTTTGCTGAAGGTGCGCAGCTGTCGTGCAGTGAGGGTTTTGCGTCTTAAATAATCTACAACAGTTTGCATTTACTGAACAGCAAGAATGATTAATAAATCCATATCAAACAGTCCCTTATAAGTCACGTCTCGCTTTCAGTTTCAGGCTCTGGCGCGTTTTGCACTCACACACAAGCACTGGCCCACCTCTTCCCATTCAGCGCACTCACACTTCTCAAACTATCCGGGAAACAAGCCTGGGCACGGTTCGGATAGCATAGTGTGAGAAGGCCCTAATATAACCCAGTGGTTTTCAACCCTGTTCCTGGGGACTTATTATCCCAGAGTTTATCTGCAACCCTTATCAAACACACCTAAAGTGGCCAATTAAGCTCCCCAAGACAGCTTAAAATTGTAGTCAAGTGCACTTAATCCGGTTGGAAATAACTTTACAGGATACCAGGAACAAGGTTGAAGACCTCTGATATAACCAATTGTATATTACCTTCCACATCTAGAAGCCAGTCCCCTCAGAAACAAACAATCCTGTTTTCTAGGGTCCTTTTGTTAGTGCCAACTGGTGTCAGCTGCGGGATGAAGAGCTCCGCTAAGTCTTTTGCTGTCAGTGGCTTCTCTTTAAACATCAAAATTTCTCGAAAGAGACTTGGATGTTGTTCCAAATGTTGCAGAAGCTGCAAACATTCCAGGCCTTCCTTGAATCTGAAAAAAAAAAATAATATTAATTTAAGCATGAACAAGCTATGGTGATTTTTTTTTAAGTGATAGACACACCTCTCTAGCAGTACTACATAAGGTAAGCATAAAAAACAAGGCCTTTTTTCTTAGTAAGGGCTTAGATAGCCAGGATTAGGAAGATCAATTAGGACATTTAAGTAATTTTTATAAACATGCTTAAAAAAATTATTGGTGTGCATCTTGAGACAAAACAAAGGCACTGATATTTAACAATCAATCACTCATTTTTTTTCAGTTGAAACAGCTCAGACTTACTTTTATTAGAGGACTAGGCTTAAGCCTTGTCTGTGAAACCAGGGGTAAGAGTCTTATTTTTGTTACAGACATATTTTTAAACATATCATATTTAATAATATGTCACAACTGTGTAGGGCTGAGACCAAAATATTGATTTCTTTATTCTCATAGATTCAAATGTTTATGAGCTGCTATCCACTTTTAAATCCCTAGTATCTGTCTTGACCCCTTGGCTATTGTCAGATGAATGAACAAAACCTTATAAAATACCTGTATAACATACCATTTAATAAACGCTAATGATCTTTGAGGTTTGTAATTGTTGATATCAAATTTAAGGAATAAATAAATCATTTTGGTATATTTTTGTTTGTGGCATGGCTGAGCAATGTAACTCCTTAGATCAAACAAAAATATACCAAAATGCTTTTTTCTAACGCTTTAATACTACTTACAATGCGAAGTGATCATAAAAGAACATATTATATATAAACACACACACACATACAAAACGTCCAACACACAGGGCACATCCAAATAATACAAATAATAATTATACTCACAACAATAATAGAAACTTAGCAACAACAAAAAATAGCAAAAATCACAAATGTGATATTGAGTTTATCCAACAGTTAAATAAACATGAAGTTAATATTCTCAGACAACATATTGGCATTTTTTTTTTTTTTTTTTAGCAAACTGCAACACAGCCACGGCGCTGTTTTGCCTCTAAGCAATGACATTGTTTCGTGTTGAATTATCAACCGTTTAAATGAGCAATGATTCAATTAATAGTGACATTCTGCCACCTACTGGCGATTTTACTTTAACATTTAAAGCACATTTTCACAACACAAAAAAATAATAAAAATAAATATTATATATATATATATATATATATAGATATATATATATATATATATATATATATATATATCAAATAACAGTAGGCTAACGTTTTAGGATATACACTGTTTTGGTTTTTATTTTTTAATAAATGGTCGGGGTTTGGTTAATAGAAATATTATTACAATTTAAAATAATTATTTCTAGTTTAATATACTTTGTTTATTTATGTGATGCAAAGTTTAATTTTTAACATTTTTATGTCGCCTGATAATTCAAGGATTAACGTTGTGCTATTAAATAAGTTTTTCAATGATATTTTACAGGATTGATTGATTGATTTGAATCCTGGCAAATTATTATCAAAAAAATAAATACTATCAACATAACATTATTGCTGAATAAAAATATTAATTTTCTTTCTAAAAGAAAGAAAACAAAAGAATAAAATAAGTTGTTTTTTTTCTTCAAAGAATCCTATTACGTTTTAAACGTAAATGAAGACAGGTGCTTTAAAATAACACAATAATGGTTAACGTAATGTTCTATTTTTCTAATATTTTTACAGCAAAAGTATCAGATCTAACAGGCGATTGCGATCGATGAGTTGGTCATCACTGATATGCTGTAGGCTACATTAAACATGTAAAAAATAAAACACAATAAGACTCAAATGTAAAACGAATTTAAAAAGGATTTTATAAAACTAAATGACATGATAATACTAATAAACAACCTAAACTTTACTTCCGGAGACATTTGTTATTTATCTTATACATTTTTATACGTTTTTATGCTATCTTGAAAACAATATCATTATATAAATATTTATGTTTAATTTGCAGAACATTATTGTATATTGTATAAGTTAGCCGGCAAAAAGCTAACAGCCGCACTAAAAACTGCTCAAAATATATATTTAAAAAAAAAAGGTAGACGCAGACGTCATGTAACAAGTCAGACGCTGATGTCACGTCCATTGAGAGGAATGTATGAAGGGCAAGAAAATTGTGCACTGGCTCACACACTGCACTGAGCCGTGTGAGCCGTGTAATGATACGTGTTAGCGAAAAAAAAAATAAATAACTTCACTGCTACACGTGAATCACGCGTAACGTCTGGCTTGACACTTCACTGCCACACGTGATTTACGTGACGTCTACATGACGTCAACGTCACGTCAACGTCACGTCTGCGTCTTAAATTGCATGGATTTAATAGCAAAAAAAAATATTTTTTTAAGACGTCAATGAGACGTTTAGTGAGACGTTCGGTGAGACGAGTGCACGTTGCAGCGTCAGGTTAAAGAGCTTGGAGGAACGCCATAGTTTTGGCCCTAATGGCCTTCCATATTAAAACGTATCATACACGTCAATTTTTTTTTGCAATTTTCTTATGTGCATCGCCGATACGTCGCCGCCTAAAATGGTTTTTATATGACGTCGCCGTGTCGTCGCCGCTACCTTGACGTCTGCCCTCCCATTCACTCCTATTCAAAATTCGACACGTTGAGGCGGCGACGTTAGGGTCGACTGCTCCTTCCTGTGAGGCTGAGAAGTGGCACTATCCACTCGCCATATATCCACTCACCATAGAAAACATCCCGC